>NC_138551.1:130163865-130458150 GCF_964273705.1 Natrix helvetica
TGGGCAACGAGAGACAGACTGCGGACACGAAGTGACTTAACAGCTCTTTATTAGTAATAGTAGTGATCCAGCTTGCTCTGTGGTCGGAGGGTTCCCCTTTTATAGGGATCGGGTACACCCCTCGACCAATCAGAACGATACCTGTTTCCCGCTGTAGCAGCGGACCAGAGGGGAGACTTACTCCGATATATGCTAATATCTAACACTTTCTTCAGGCCCTTTGCGGTGTTTCTGGCAGTTTGGTGAGATTATTAAAAGAAAGAATGTTTTCCTACTCGCGAATTGGGGGAAATGGAGATAATGTGGGGGGGGGGAGGCGGCAGTTGACTGGGGGGCGGAGCATGGCGTGTCCTCCGTGATTGAGAGGTTGAAGAGGCGCCTGCAGGTGAAGGTGGCGTCCAATGGCTCCTCTCCAAATGGAGGCGAGAGGTTTTGGCAGTGCGGGGGCCATGATTGCAAGGCCGGCGGGGGTCGCATGCACTGTTCCCTCTAAACTGCCGGCCTGCGCGGCCGCGCACATAACAAGAAAACACCGCACAGAAGTTTGAAACTGCGCGCAGTTTTTTAACGTCTTAAAATATTACTGAAAATATCCCCCCTCCCCTCTCTCTGCACCGAACTCTCTCCTCCATCTGGTGATTGGTCAAATCAAGGAAGACTCTACCCGGAGACTGATGACGCTGCAGAAGGGAGAATTTTCATTGGTCCTCAGGGGCTTCATTGGTTCCTGGGAAAATGCGATTCCCTGGTTGTAGCCTGCGTTTCCCGGCACATCCGGGGTTTCTCAGGCATTGCGTCTGAAGCCCCGTTCTGGGCTAGGCAGCCTTTCTGAGATCCTTTCGCTTTGCAGAGAGAGGGAAGCAGCGCGGAATTGGACTGCCTGAGCCAAAGGGGTCCACAGGATCTTGAGACTTGGTTTTTGAGCAGTACCACTCCACTCTTTCCTTTTCCCTTTCTGTCCTTCTTCTATCTTCCTTTGCTTTTGCTTTTCCTTTCCTTTATCTTCTCCTTTCCTTTCTCTTTTGCTTTCCTTTCTCCTTTCCTTTCCTTTTTCCTTTCTTTCTTTTCCACTTCCCTTCCTTTCTCCATACCCAAGTATTTATGTATGTTCACTTTCTTGAGTTACCTATGAAGTAATAAAGGTGGGATAAAAATCTAATAAATAAACTCAAGTCCCATACCTTTCATCCTGTGATTTCTACTTCTCATGAATATGGGGCAAAAGTTTGAGGATGGATTGGTGCAGAGGCCAAATAAATGGTATCTTGTTTTTGATAATTGCAAATTGACAGCTCTCTTTAATGATGGAAGCAGAATCCTCATCTCTTTGGATTTTTTTTTCAGATGTTGCTAGCCTAAGTCAGCTAATGTTAGGGCTTTCTGCTAGCTTTTTTTTTAATGCAGGATAACTGAGGAAGTGCTAATGAATCACTACTGAGTGACTTGCACAGCAGATTGCTGCAAAAAAAACAGGACTTTTTTGTGTTTTTCTATAATGTCATGTTTTTCCTGTAGTTTTTGGAAGTGAACTAATCGGGTTAGTCTGCTCACTACATAGTGATTATTCTTTCTTCTGATTTCCTGAAGTAAAGCTCAAGAAAAGGTCTTCATATTGCTCAGATAAGACACTCACTTCTGAAAGCTGTTCTGCAATCTATCACCCTGCTTGATTTTTTTTTTTTGTTTCTTAAAGATAAATACAACTAGACAGAGATGCTACTGTTGGTGTTAATTTCACTATGTAATTAACTAATTAACTAATTTCACTTTTTCCTTTCCTTTCTCTTTTCCTTTCCTTTCTTCTTTCCAATTTCCTTTCCTTTTTCCTTTCCTTCTTTTCCATTTCCTTTCCTTTTTCCTTTCTTTTCTTTTCCTTTCTTTTTCTTCTTTCCCAATTCCTTTCCTTTCCCTCTCCCTCCCTTCCCTTCCCTCCTTCCTGGGGGTCTGAGGGAGAGGGAGGGGACCCTTAACCTCCTTGCCCCCACTCCCCAACATCTGCTCTGATGGCAATTATGGCTAAAAAAAATTCAGGTGCTCAGGCATGAAAATGTGCCGCTCAAACACTATACTTTTCCGCACACACTGAAAAAAAATTAGAGGGAACATTGCTCAACAGCTCGAGTCCTAACCAAGGACCGAGTAACTGTTAAGGTAATGTCGAAGGATATAAGCTGTTCCAAGTAGGGTGGTTTTTGTAGATATTATTATTGTTGTTGTTGTTGTTGTTGTTTCGCCGAATTTGGCATTGATTACTAGTCGGGCCCCACCTAGGGGCCTAGGACGTCATAATGTATTTTCGTAATATACGTGTGGATCCAAGCAGTGCAGCTTTTTGCATTTGACCAATGGTGATTTTGTCAAGTTTTAACTGTTTTAAATGTAATTCCAGTGCTTTTGGAATAGCACCCAACGTGCCGATTACCACTGGAATTACCACTGCTGGTTTGTGCCATAATCGTTGAATTTCAATTTTTAAGTCCTGGTATTTCGCAACTTTTTCATGTTCCTTCTCCTCGACCCTGCTATCACCTGGTATTGTGATGTCTATGATTGTAACCTTATTTTTCTCAATCAGTGTGATGTCTGGTGTGTTATGCGCTAGTATTTTGTCTGTTTGTATACGAAAATCCCACAGGATCTTGACCATCTGATTTTCGGTGACTTTTTCAGGCTTATGTTCCCACCAGTTTGTTGTTGTTTTAATATTATAATTTTTGCACAAATTCCAGTGGATCATTTGTGCTACTGAATTGTGCCGCAATTTATAATCAGTCTGCACGATTTTTTTACAGCAGCTGAGTATGTGGTCAACAGTTTCATCAACTTCTTTGCAGAGTCTGCATTTGGCATCATCAGAGAATTTTTCGATTTTGGCCTTAATGGCATTTGTTCGGATAGCTTGTTCTTGCGCTATTATTATTATTATTATTATTATTATTATTATTATTATTATTATTATTATTATTATTATTATTATTATTATTATTATTATTATCAGAAGTGTATCACAGCGGCCAGTTGTTTCGCCGGATTTGGCATTAATTACTAGTCGGGCCCCACCCAGGGGCCTAGGACGTCGTAACGTATTTTCGTAATATACGTGCAGATCCAAGCAGTGCAGCCTTTTGCATTTGACTGATGGTGATTTTGTCAATTTTTAACTGCTTTAAATGTAATTCCAGTGCTTTTGGAATAGCACCCAGTGTGCCGATTACCACTGGAATTACCACTGCTGGTTTGTGCCATAATCGTTGGATTTTGATTTTTAAGTCCTGGTATTTTGTGATTTTTTCATATTCCTTCTCGGCGACCCTGCTATCACCTGGTATTGCGATGTCTATGATTGTAACCTTATTTTTCTCAACCAGTGTGATGTCTGGTGTATTATGCGCCAGTATTTTATCCGTTTGTATGCGAAAATCCCACAAGATCTTGACCATCTGACTCTCGATGACTTTTTCAGGCTTATGTTCCCACCAGTTTGTTGCTGTTTTAATATTATAATTTTTGCACAAATTCCAGTGGATCATTTGTGCCACTGAATTGTGCCGCATTTTATAGTCAGTCTGCGTGATTTTTTTACAGCAGCTGAGTATGTGGTCAACAGTTTCATCAACTTCTTTGCAGAGTCTGCATTTGGCATCATCAGAGGATTTTTCGATTTTGGCCTTAATGGCATTTGTTCGGATAGCTTGTTCTTGCGCAGCCAGGATTAGTGACTCTGTTTCTTTCTTTAATGTACCTGTTGTTAACCATAACCAAGTTTTTTTACTGTCCACTTTATCTTTTATTTTTTCCAGAAATTGACCATGTAATGCTTTGTTCTGCCAACTCTCCATTCTTGATTTTATCACATCTTTTCTGTATTCTTGTTTCGTCTGTTGGGCCTTCAATAGAGTTTTGTTCTTTACTTCGATTAATAGATGTTCTTGACTTTCTTTTAAATAATCAGCCAGTGCATGTTTTTCTTCTTCAACTATTTGCTTCACTTGTAATAATCCTCTGCCACCTGATTTTCGGGGCAGGTATAGTCTATCAGTGTCACCACGTGGATGTAAACTGTAGTGCATTGTCATTAGTTTTCTGGTTTTTCGGTCCAAAATGTCCAAATCAGTTTGTGTCCAGTTAACTATACCAGCTGTGTATCTTATAACTGGTATTGCCCAGGTATTTATGGCCTTGATTGTATTTCCACCATTTAATTTGGATTTCAAAATTTTCCTAACTCTGTTGGTGTACTCTCTCCTGACAATAGTTTTTACTTCTCCATGTTTGATGTTATCCAACTGCAAAATGCCTAAGTATTTGTAGGCTTCATTTTCATTGCATTTAATTGGTTGGCCATTGGGCATTTCAATTCCCTCACATGTAGTGATTTTGCCCCTTTTTATGGATACAGTGGCGCATTTTTCCATGCCAAACTGCATTGAAATATCGGTGCTGAATACTCGGACTGTGTTTGTCAGTGATTGGATTTCTATTTCTGACTTTCCATAGAGTTTCAAATCATCCATATATAATAAATGTGAAATTTTTTCAGCTTCTTTGGCTGTTTGGTAGCCTAATTTCATTTTTTTTAAGATTACTGATAGTGGGATCATTGCGATGATGAAGAGAAGAGGTGAAAGTGAATCACCCTGGAAAATTCCTCGCTTGATATTGACCATTCCATAGTTCTCATTCCCTACTGCCAACTCAGTTCTCCATTGTTTCATCGCCTTTTCAGTGAAGGATGTAATATTTTTACTAATGCCAGTTGTTTCTAAGCATTTTATGATCCAACTATGTGGCAATGAGTCGAATGCTTTTTTATAATCAATCCAGACCATATTCAAGTTCGTTTTTCTTTTCTTACAATTTTCTAATATCATTTTATCAATTAGGAGCTGATCTTTTGTACCCCTACTCCTTCTTTTGTTGCCTTTTTGCTCTACTGGCAAGATGTTGTTTGTTTCCAAATAATCCATAATGTTATCTGCAATAATGCCTGTGAGTAATTTAAAGGTTGTTGGCAAGCATGTTATTGGTCTGTAGTTTTCAGGTATTGTTCCTTTAGTTGCATCTTTCTGAATCAAGTATGTTTTTCCAGTTGTCAACCATTCATCAATTTGACCATTTTGTAAAATTTCATTCAGTTGCCTGGCCAACATTGCATGTAAACTGGTCAGATATTTGAGCCAGAAACCATGTAATTGGTCCTTTCCAGGTGATGTCCAATTCTTTACTTTTTTTACTCGATTTTTGACCATCTCAGTTGTTATTTCTAATACTTGCATTTGTTTATTACCAATGCTTTCCTCAAAGTCATGTATCCACTTTGCTTCCTTATTGTAGTCTTTTGCATTTTCCCACAATTCTTTCCAGAATTCAACTGTGGCCTGCTTTTCTGGTTTTTGACTTTTGGTGCCACCATTCACATTAAGACTTTGATAAAAACGCCGTTGGTCTGATCGAAATTGCTGGTTTTGTTTATATTGGATGATTCGTGCCTCATATCTTTCAATTTTCCTAGCTGTTGCTGTTATCTGCTGTTTTACAATCTCTACAGCTTCATTGATGTTTCTTGTATCCAATCTATACCTTCTGATTAGCTGATCTATAATTTTGTTGTTTTTAAGCCGTTGCTCACGCATGTTCTTCAAGTTGCTAGCATCTGCCCTTAATTTTTTAACTTTTTGTCCTAATCGAATTTTCCACTTTGGCTTTGATGCTTTTTCCATTGTGTGATTAGGTACTTTGATTTTAATGCCTAGTTCTTTAGTGACTATTACAGCTGCACTGTACATTAACTGATTCGTTTCCAAGATGGATCCCGATTCTATTGTTGAAAGCACTGCATTAACCATTTTCATGATAGGACCCAAAATTTTCTTAGGGACAGTTTTTAATGATGGTAAACGTTGCCTTTCCTCCCTAGCCAGAAAATGCTCCATGATCTTGTCCTTCAGTTCATTTTGTTTTTGAGTTGGTTCATCAGTTGGTTCAATGGTAACTAGTTCTGGTGGTAGTGTTGTTATTTCCTCTCCGGCAGCTTCCTCTGGGAGTTCTCCTATGATTTCTTTAGTTGTGTCGTGAGTATCAGTTATTTCCTCTTGTGATGTTGTTGTTGTTGTTTTGCAATTTGCCTGAATTTCCTCAAGTTCAACTTCGCTAAACACTTTATTCCGTATAATAAATCGCCTTTGATCTGCTAGTCGTTGTCCACTAACATTTGAATCTGGATATTGTTGTTTCCATAAATCATACATTCGCTTTAAATAGCCTCTTTTTTTTTGGCTCTGAGTTGTAATAACAGGCCATTATGGCACGATTTTCATCTGCACTATATTTCTGTCGTTTTGTTGGCTGGTCCACTTGTAGCCCACTTGTCGACGGATGCCCAGGGACCTCAACATCCACCGCGGCCCTTGTTAACCCGTGCGACGACCGATGCGGTATAGAATTTTTATTCGTTTCTTTCACCATGTTGTATGGGTTGGCGAGTTTTTTTATGGGGTCAGGTTGCCAACCTGACCCCAACCCTCCTCCTTTCTCATCCGGGCTTGGGACCGGCAATGGCGGAGTTGTTGTTGTTGTTGTTATTATTATTATTATTATTATTATTATTATTATTATTATTTGCATTGCTGGTGTGTGACTGTAATAAAAATTGATTAAGGGACAAAAATATGTTGGATCCATTGCCATCTTGAGTTATTTGTAAATAAATAAATACATGTTCATGAAAATGATCTCAAAATCATACTTGACTGCAAACTGAGTCGTGAGTCTTGGGAGAAGACAAGGAGAAGATTATGAGAGCAGCTTCTCCAACTTACAAAATTTCTCACCTGGACAAGGGAAGATAAAACACTCTTCTAATAACTGAAAGAAATTAGACAGAAACTTAAGATCTGCTCACTGTAATTCCGGAGTGTCAGACAGGAGCAAAAGGTCCAAATCTGTTGACCTTTTGCAGCATAAGTAGGTTGAGATGGTTCCCCTCCTCTGGATTCCTTCTCCAAAAGAACTCAGATTAATGGATCCATATCGGGATCCCTTACCTGCCACGGCTGCAGCCTTGGAGACCCCAAGATCTTTTCTCCCTCCTTCCTTCCCCTCCTTGATCTGGAGGAATAGGCAGCATTCAAGACATGGGCCAGAGTCTTCATGATACTGTAAGCATGGAGGTAAATTGGGATCTGGATTCTCTTCCATTTCCATCGGGTCTCCAGTGGGGCTATTTGGGTGCATCTTTTGCGCCCTTTGACAGAAAAGATGAGCTTTGAAAGGGAACAATGAAAATACTGACCTTCAGATCCATTTTCCACAAAGAAATAGGGTTCAAAGGTATCATCCTTTGGCCTTTCTTTTGCCAGAAAACCAAAGTTCCAAATACTATGGATGTATTTGAGAAAACGATTCTTTTTTATATTATAGACTACAAAATTGGTGAGGATCCAGACTTTCCCTTCAATGGGTCCTGGCAAATCTTCAAATATTTTATGAAATGGAAGAATTACGTCGAAAGGGGAAACAATTTCTATGAAGTGAACAAAGACATTGACGTCTCCACTTAGAGAGGGAATCCCTGAGGGCTGCTGCAGGTCCAGTCTTTGAGAATCGTTGTGATATAACAACACAAATTCCATTCCTGACAAGCAAAGGAGGGAAAGTCCTCATGAAATTCTCTCCATTGTCTGTGTCTGAAGCAAAGAGGCCAATCAGGGTCCATCTGAAATGGAGGAGCAGTTGGACAATTTCTGGGTAGTGGAACCCTTGTTTGGGCTCCATCTGGTGGAAAAAGGGGAATTGACTTTTATCACTCAGGGCCTCTGAAGCAGCTACAACACTGATCTGAAAAGTATAGGAGAGTCCTGTGTTAGGGGGCGGGGGCGGCAGGGAGGAGAGAGATCAACTCCAAAGTGTTAGTTATTGACAAATCCAACTTCCTTATGATGAACATATTAGAATAGTTTGTTCCTTAGTCATCATTTAAAATATTGAAGACAAAATATTAACAATATTGACTATAAAAATGGAAAGCAAAAAGAAATTAAGTAAAAAACAATAAAAATGAAACACAAATTTCTGTATCATTCCTACAATTTAGTGCAATTAGATTCAAATTTGCAAATGTTAAATGAAGTGTTTTGATCCTGTAAGTTCTCAGAAGTTTCCTCGAGTCACAGAGATGCCAAAGAGAGTGAGACTTGAGATGAGGCTTGCAAAAAATAACAGCTTTTTATTTATGGCCAAAGCAAAAAGTCTGGGTGAATACCATATCCAAAACATACAGACGAAATGCACGTAAGGAATAGCCACACCCCAGCCAGAGTGGCTCGGAGTATCATATACACTTTACACCGATAGAAACAAAGTTTACCCAACCAGAGACAAAGGTTCCTTACCAACATGGTCTTTAAAGCGTTCTTTGTTCAGGCCTCTGTCTCTGTCCACCTTATCTATGGAGCATTTCAGCTGAAGGCTTTCATGATTCAGAATTTATGAGGCAGAAGAACTCCCTACTCTGGTTCCTTTATCTATGGGGCCTGATATTCCTGGGTAACAGTTTCTTCTATAGTTTCAAGGATGTGCCTAGCTTTGAGGCCAAGTTTAGAAGCGAGACACAGAAGCAAGATAACAAACATTGTACTAATGCCAACCAGTATTAAGGTTACCATTAACTAAGCTAGAATTAGTTCCTAAAAACTAATTTATGACGGTATACAATAATATAAGCAGAAGCCAATAATAAAGTTTAATTCCTAAAAAATGATTTCTAGCAGTATATCATATCAGAAGCAAAGAGCAAATATTGGTTTGATCACTATGCTCCTTCAATCCAATAAAGGGAAGTATTGTATGTTATTTTTGAAAATTGCACCATCTTTCTCTGCTCCTGTATCCCAGATGGAACAATGTTTTTAGCTTCTTCTCCACTTGTACAAGAGATAAGGAGACCACAATTCTTAATACAAATTGTCAGTTGTATAATCCAAGAAGTAACTTTAACTGAAAATTTCTCTGTTTTAACAGACATAATTTTGGGAGTCTGCCAGTTTTAATAGGTTTAATTTTAAATAAATAATTATATACCTCAAATTTATACAAAGAAGAAATTGTATAAATTCACAATTAATCTCTGAGGGCAGCAGCTAAAGTACTTTTACCAACCCCAAAGATTCTCCTCAGATGCTGTGATTGGGTTTTTCTGACAGTAGCATTTATTAAATGCCAAACAAGCTTATTCTTTAATAATTGGGGACAAGGAAATTGGAAAGCATGATTTTAAAAAAAAATAGCACTAGATTCACTCTCGTCTGTGCTATAAATGAGATCCTTTGGTGATCAGGGATCCAAGATTCAGTCTCAGGGAAAAATAACCCAGGTAAGGAAAGGTGTTACTGGCTCTACTGGATTACCATCAAATAGGCACCTATGGCTATGATGTTGTTTTCCAAAGACCACAAATTTTCAATTTGATTTATTAATAATCAGACAATTACTATGACAGTAAGCACCACTTTTTCTTAACAGTCTACACAATCCAAATTATGAATATGATAATAATATAATATTATCAGCGTTAGTCAGGGTGTTTCGATATTTCGATATGGTATTTATTACCATAGACACGTGTACTTCAGGATCCTTCATTAGTGCAGTTAAGTCATTAATCTCTAGACCGAATAACAAAGGCTCAAATGTGCCCCTTTGCTTTCACCTTTGGTATGTATCAATCCTTCTTCACAGGGCTCCATTGAGCCCAAAAACCTCCCTCTCAAACAAGGGCTTGGAGAAAGGGCTTGGATCAGGGCCAACGGGCTGAGCTCCATTTTGAGGGCAATCAATTTCCTCCATCATATTTCTCCATTTACTGTGCCAAAAGCTGCACTATCATCTATAAAGCCAACAAACCATGGTTCACCCAATTTACATATTTTGTGATATTTCAAGGCAAATCTTAATTTATGATCGAAAACCAATGATCAATTACACAAATATGGAAATGGGCCGGGGAGAGGCAAGTACAATTATTTCTATCACTACTTAAATGAAGTTCAGTATTCAAGTGATGAACTCAGGATTAAACTGAGAAAAGAAAGTAATCTGAATTTCCTTCAATTTTTTTATCAACCCTGTTTTTGAATTTCAATCTCTTCCACAAATAAGACAAAAGAGGGAAGCCATGGAAATCAAAATCATTCAGGAAATTAGACAGGTCCTACGGTATAAAATTAAGTGAAATAAGAAGAAAAGGAGAGTGTTAGAAATAGAAAATGGGAGGAAGGCAATTCCATCATCCTGAATGACTTACAAATCAGATTGAACAGGAGGAGCCATGTTGAAAGGCAATTTTATATGCAATATTTCTTTTGCAGTTGTGACTATACCAATGATATGGTCTCCTGGGCTGTAAAAGCTCCATAGTCTTTTTCTATCCTGATGCTTCAAACTCAGTGGACATTTCAGTCTCAGCTCCCCAGAGACTGGATGGGACACCAGCAGCATCAGCATCAGAAGCAGAAGGTCCATCATTCGTGCGGTGAATCAGTTCGCTTCCTGTTTCTAACGCAAACAACAGGAACAGTTGGAGGAATTCAAAGACTCCCAGAAGCGCCTGTGGCTTTCCTGATATAACAGAGAACCCCTCAGTTTCATCTAGAAAGGAGAGAAAGGTACAATCAAGAGCACAGATCCTGCCTGTCCCAAAACTTGTTCCCAGAGAGCTTGACCCAAGGAATTTATCCTTTTCTCATACAAGGTCCTTTGCATGTGGCTTCAATCTGAAGCCACATGCAAAGTCAAAAACAGGAGAAATAGCATGATGTGTCTCAGAGGTCCAGATAGTCATAATTACAGTGAGAAGCAACTTCTCCTCTTGGGATCTGAAACTTTTTCTGGCCTCCATATGCAGAGGAGAGGCTAACGAAAAGCTTGTTAGTGAAAAGTTAAAGATATAGATCCCTCTGGAGACCCTGTTCTGTTGTGGTTGTGGTCCTTCCTGTCAAGACATGTCCAGAAACCGAAGCTGGATTAATAATGGAACTGACTTCTGCTGTCCTTCAACATGGTCTCTTGTTCCAGGGATTGCTTGGAGACAGAGTTATGGGGTTTGGTGCCACTTTAACTTAACACCATTTAACTCTAGTATTGCCTGGCTTCTAATGAAAAGGAGGCCATCAATCCCCTTGAACTGCTTAATTTTAAGCAGTAGGGCCTGTTTGGAATTTTGTTTTACATCAGAATTCCATGGAAGTTTTCATTTTCTTTCTTTCTTGTCATTTCTGTGTTGTTATAGGCTAAAATTCTTTATATTTTGACATTTATTAGTTTATTAAATAAAGAATGGACTCTAAGGTCTGCAGGTGAGATCTATCTATAATCCATCCATCTATCCATCCAAGGGGTGGTATTCAACCAGTTCAGACCGGTTCGGGCAAACCGGTAAGGATGATTTGAAGTAGTTTGCCGAACCAGTAAAAATCAACCCTGGTTGGCCATGCCCACACCTGCCCGCTCACCACTTCCCGCCATTCGCTCGCTCCTTCTGGCCAATTGCCACTCGCCTCTTCTGGCTGCTCGCACCTTCCGGGCACTTCCCCCACCCACCCACCCCCACCCTATCTATATATGTTGCCTTCACCATGCAGCCCAGCTAATTGCCTTGCCAATCGCCTCACTTGCTCAGCTCACCAAAAGTAAGCAATGCATGCCACCCGCTTGCCCTTTGCCTTGGGTCGGGGTTTGGGGCCCAGGGCCCAGGGATGTGCCATTCCCTGAAGCAGCCACTAGCCTCGACCGGGTTGGGGAATGTGCCATTCCCTGGCCCCGACCTTGCCGGGGGGTTGCTGCTGCCTGCTCACTGCCCACCTGCCACCTGCCTCGACTGAATCAAGGAATGCACCATTCCCCAGCTTCAGACTTGCCCAGGAGTCTCTCTACCTGCTCACCGCCCGCTGCCCACTCTCCCTTTGCCACACGATGCGGTCTTACCTTCCTCCCGCGGCTGGCTGCCAGAGAAGGTAAGTCAGGGCTGAGCCATCAGCGCTGTGTTCCCCGCTAGCCCACATCTTGCCCCACTTGTCACAAGATGCCTGCAGCTGCCCTGATGATGTTGGGTGAATCTTCCCTACTTTTATTGCTGCCTAAGACTGCCTGGGCCTATTTTGTCCTCTGCAGCAGAGTTCTGGCTGACCTTTAAGTGCTTTGCCGCAAAATCAGAAGTACCACTGCTGAGCCAGGTACCCCCTGTTCTGTTCCTAGGCATTGGGTCTCCTAAGTGCAGATCCTGGCTTTTCTCACCAGTGAACTGCATCTTGTTAGGTAGCGTCCCATGTTTATGTCTTCTGGATATTGGGTTAATATTCTTGTAATTCCCACAAGCTTGGTGCCATCTGCAAACCTGATGAGTTCCCTTTCTGTCCCCTCACATAGATCACTTAGGAAGATATGGAAGATTCCGGGGCTCAAGGCAGAAACTTGAGGTCCCCCTCTGAATATTTCACCCCATGTAGATGTAGCTCCATGAAGGACTACTCACTGGGTGCAATTGGTCAGCCACTCTATGAATTCTGTGCCTATTTGGAATTGTATATCAATTCTATTTCTCTCGTCGTTCTTTTCATGTTTTTTTTTCTTTGTGCCTAAAAAGAAATTCAAAAAAGGAATGAAGCATTTCTGCATTCACAGGTTCTGACATTCACGTGTGGAATCTTTCTCAGTCTCTCCAGAAACTAGAAAAGATAAACAGAGTTGGAAGAGACCTTGTAGGTCATCTGGTACATCACCCCCCACCCAAGCAGGAGACCCTACATCATTTCTGACAAATGTTTTCCAGTCTTTTCTTGAAAGCTTCTAGGGATGAAGCTCCCACACCTTCTGAAGGCAACTTCTGTTCCATTGGTTGATTTGTCTCATTGTCAGGAAATTTCTCCTTAGTTCTAGGTTGAATCTCTCCTTGTTCAGTTTCCATCCATTATTCGTTGCCTAGCCTTCAAGTGCCTTGGAAAATAGCTCGTCCCCATCCTTTCTGTGACAGCTCCTCAAATATTGGAAGATTGCTCTCATGTCTCCCCTGATCCTTCTCTTCACTACACCAGCCATGCCCAGTTCCTGCAACTGTTCTTCATATGTTTTAGCCTCCAGTCCCCTAATAGCAATAGCACTTAGACTTATATATAGCTTCATAGCGCTTTTACAGCCCTCTCTAAGCGGTTTACAGAGTCAGCATATTGCCCCCAACAGTCTGGGACCTCATTTTACCCACCTCGGAAGGATGGAAGGCTGAGTCAACCTTCAGCCTGGTGGGATTTGAACTGCCCAACTGCAGCTAGCAGTCAGCTGAAGTAGCCTGCAGTTCTGCACTCTAACCCCTGTGCCACCTCGGCTTATAATCATCTTGGTTGTTCTTCTTTGCACTCTGTCTAGAGTCTCAACATCTTTTTTTAATAGTGTGGTGACCAAAATTGGATGCAGTACTCTAAGTGTGGTCTTACTAAGGCTTTACAGAGTTGTATTAGTACCTCACTTGATCTTGATTGGATCCCTCTGTTAATGAAACTTAGGATTGCATTGGCTTTTTTGGCTTCCGCCACACACTGCTAGCTCATATTTAATTGGTTCCCCATTAAGACTCCAGGATCAGATGAAATTAGAATTTGAGAGAATGTCCTATTATCTTAGATTTCAAAATGTTATAGAAGAAGATGGGGAAAATATAAGGGACATCATGACAAACATCCTGGCTGACTACACACACAAAGAAAAACAACAGATGGGGTGGGATATAGACCTGGTTTATAGAGTGAACTCTATAAGTTCCAGCTTACGCTAGAACACACAATGTACCCAGGGAGGTTCACATTAAATTCCTTAGAAAAAGCACAAGAGATGAAATTCTGGGTGTACAAAGGGGGCAAGCATTGACATATCATGATATGGAGATAACCATTCTGAAGCAGATCCCTAAGAAGATTAGAGAAAAAAGAAAAAATTATTCGCAATTAGCGAATAAATTATACCAGAAAGGGGTGTGGTTTAGATGGTTGATGCCTGAAGGTATGTTGATATTCTGGGAGGAGACAAGAATCAGAATTAATTCACCCATAGAGGCGCAGGCCTTTATGGAAAAAAATAAAATACTCCTAGAGAAACCACCAGACACCACAACGGACACGCAGGACACGGGAGGGGCCAGAGCTCTGCCAGTGGAGGGAGATGGGGCAATAGCAAGAAGACTCAGATCACAAAAATAAACAAGAAAATCATATTATTATAAATTGACCGAAAGTGAAAATGGAATTATATTTGGATTTTATATTGTAATGTTTAATTTGACTGAATTTAATAATAGAACTAATATGCTGATTGTAATCAATTATATACTAATGCATTATATTTAAATGTATACTATGGGTATGGAGGGAGGGGGGCCTCTCACATTTTGCAACTGCCAAAATTTGTATACCTGTCCATTTACCCTTTTCCCTATAAATCTTGAAAACCAATAAAATTTTATTACAAAAAAAAAAAGAAGAAGTTTTCCACCTGTCACCTTGGAAACAGCCTTGTGGATGGGAAATACAATGCAATGTTAAACTGCTCTCCTCAATGTAAATAATAACTGGCTTGGCCTAAGATATTGTGTGTCTCTGAAGTCCTTTCTGTTCTCATACTTCTTTCCCCCTTCAGACGTGTATTTCAAACAGTGATAAAACAATTCTGCACAATTCATTTCAGTCCATTTCCAGATAGACATTTTAAAAAATTGTTGTTTTAACCCATCTTGACCCAGACAGCCTCGTGGACACACTGAAAATACAAGGCCACAAAGGACCCTTTTGTCTTCATAATATTAGAAGTCCATCCCAAGTTGTAAGATACATTCCCTCTCTTCTTTCATCAAAGCCATTGATTAAAATGTTGGTATATTCAGTATCCAGAATGTGACCAAATTGAATGCTTTATGGTCATTTCCAGAAGAGTGGATGAGGAGCCTCCTTGGGAGGATTTCTCAGCCAGCTTAATAATATTAGTCTTCATCCCACACTAACCAATAAAGAGATTGGCATTCCTCCATTCAATCGTCATTACGTATAGAGCATCCCTCCATCTTAAGAAAGTTGCCTGATTGGAATATCTACTGGGATACTTGGTGGCTGTTCGAACACTGAGCTCTGCCCTTCTTGAGTAATCTGGCTTGACTCCAGTTTCCCAGGTTCCCCCAAGTTAAAAGATCCTTCAGCCTGTTTCCTTCAGGATATGAAGAGCTAAGCAAGCATGGAGGTTGTGGGTTCTCCCTACCTGGAGATTTCTAGGAAGGGGCTAGGCAGATGCTTTCCATAGACCGTCTGAATGGGCTTCCTGGATAATACAGGGGGCTCCTCTAGATGGTTTTTGCATTTCATTCCAAATCTACTGTTTTATTTTCTCTAGTATCCCTGACTATGTCTGTTTACTTAGTCATTTATTAGTAAGTCAGTTTACCTATTTTTCTATATACAAACATATTTTCTTTAAAGGTGAATGTTTTAACCAGTTGATCATCTGGCACATAACTCAAGAAAAGAATCATTTTTTTTGTATATTCGGTTTAGTTTCTGCCTCATTCAGAATGAACATGTTCATATGTCAATATAACAAACAAAATCCAAATGCAATGCAAATCAAGATTTTAAAAAGTAGATGGTGAATCCACCAACAGTGAATATAACAGAATAACAGAGTTGGAAGGGACCTTGGAGGTCTTCTAGTCCAACCCGCTGCTCAGGCAGGAAATCCTATACCATTCCAGAAAGATGACTGTCCATATCTCTTCTTGAAAACTCCAATATTGGAGCATCCACAATTTCTAAAGGCAAGCCATTCCACTGATTAATTGTTTTTATTGTAAAATTTTCTAGGTTTCTAGGTTTGTTTTCTCCTTGATTAGTTTCCATCCATTGCTTCTTGTTCTGCCTTCAGGTGCTTTGGAGAGTAGCTTGATTCCCTCTTCTTTGTGGCATCCCTGAGATATTGGAAGACTGACATCATGTCACCCCTCGTCCTTCTTTTCCTTAAGCTGGAAATACCCAATTCCTGCAACCGTTCTTCATTCCCCCTAAATATCTTTGTGGCTCTTCTTTGCATTCTTTCCAGAGTCTCAACATTTTTTTTTTAGGTCGTGGCAATTCAAACTGGATGCAGTATTCCAAGTGTGGCCTTACCACAGTGTTATAAAGTGGTACTGAGACCAAAAGAAATTGGAAGTCAATGTTTATTTGTTTCTCTTTTTTTCTTCACTGTATTCCTCTTTCCCCTATTTTCCATTGTCTTTATTTTCATTTGTATTTTATATTAATAAAAAAATCTTTTAAATAGACATCAACTAAGGAGGGGAGGTTGGAAAAAACAAATTATTACCCCAAATTAATTCTATCTTTATCCATTTCTGTTTATTTGTTAGGCCATGGGCCAGAAATCTTTAACAATACTCAACTTTCTTTATTTATTTTTCTGCCATTCACAGGGAGTTTAATCCTGCTGCATTCCTTCCTCTGGATCTGAAGAGCTGCAAAACCCACAGAAGCCGATGCCTCCCATTAAAATTTCAGAGGCAGAATAGGTGGCTCCGGACTCCAAGAGGCTAACATGGTTCTCCTCCACACAGTGAAAAACAAAGAGTGATTGGAATGAATACGAGAGATGCTACTCTCCTGTTTTTCAGATACAGATTCTGTCCCAGGTGTCCAGAAGATTAGCATCCCTACAAGAGAAGAGGTCAATGTGTACCCCAAAATCACAACCTTTCTGCCCTAGGAGGAACATCTGGGGAACATCCTGGTGTCAGGCCTGCAGCCATATTCCTTTTGGATCTTTGGCCTGCCACACTTTCTATTATTCTACTATGCCATTTCTATTAGGGGAAAATGGGAGGGGGATGGTATGGAGTTTAATGCTATGTAGCCAAAATAAAATTCCTTTTAGATTGCCAAGGTCATCCTTTGTCTCTACATCTCTGCACCTGACTAGAACTGGATGGGTGGAACTGCCAGCGTGGCAGTGGAAGATTGGACCATGGGATGGTTTTGTGGGTGTGGGGGCAAGATCATGAACTTTCAACTGGGTGGGGAAAACCGGGAAGCTTTCAGATTCAGGTTTTCCCAGATGTGCCAACATGGCTCTCTTAATACATTGGAACTTAGAGCAATACTTTGCCTTGGACTCTGATTTAATGTTGGATGCTATTTGGAATCCTGACATTAACCCGAATCTCCCTTAAAATACTTCACCAGCTACCCCAAAATTTGGGGTGCTGTTCAGGGTTCTGAGTCACAGCACTGACCCGAACTTGGGCAGTGCAAAAACTCAGTGAAGACGGAGGAGGAGGAGAAAGCCATGGGGAAAGCAGCAGATGATGGATCGCCTATCTATGTTGAGACCATCTACGTGCCTTCCAAAGCCATGGTAGAGGGCGCAGAGGCCGCAGAGAGGGAATGCCAGCTGGGAGCCAGGCACAAAGAGCCGACCCCTAGGCCTCCCTCGCAATCGGAACTAGCTCTGCAAGACGAAGCCTCAGGATTTATTGCCTCTAGGGAGCTTTTGAAGCCACAGGGAGGTGCGAGGGCAGCTTCGACACACGACTGGAGGAGACCAAAGCAAATGTCAAATGGCCACTGTGATGTCTCAGGATCCCAGCCACCCTCACGCAGGCAGCCTCTGACCGGCCTCCCAGACCAATCTGGACAGCTGAATGAGTGAAATCAACCCTTGCCTTAGCTCTGAACCACCCAAGTGGACCATGGCCCAGCCCATGTTCACCTTCCCTGGGAGAGACTCTGCAATGCACTGTAGTGGAGATTTATGCTCCTTCCATACAGTGACAAGTGGGTCAGGCCAACACTTTGCCCCTGGAGTAAGACCAGCTGCACCGCCCCTCCTCCCTGGGGAGAAGATAGGCCCTCAACCAGGATGGGGAAGTCAATCCAGCCAGCAGCAAGGGAGATGGGGGATTTCTCCCCCTAGCCAGCCACCGATGTCTGTGCTGCAGCCTGCAAATCAAGCACCACTGGGGTGGGCTTTCTTCCTGGGCCATGGATGTGGGCAATACCAATGGAAGCCTGCCCCTCCTCAGCAGATGGCACCATTTCAGATAACTGGCCCGGAGCAACCCCAGGGACTGAACCCTCAATCAGTTGCAATGCCCCAACTGGGAGCAACAGAAGACATAAGAACAGCAGCTGAAGATCTGGGAACAGAAGCTGAGCTGCCCTTTTCCTCACCCCCACCCATGCCGGCACAAAACCAGTGTCAGGGATGGGGGCTCTGCCCCCCTTCACAATGCAGCAGGGGGGAAAAGCTTGGGAAGCTCAAAGGGGAAAGGGCTCCCCCTTCCAAAGATGATTCCCTGCCAATAGCAAGACAGGGGAAAGTGCTGAAGGGACAGCTCCTCCAGGAACCTCAGCCGGCAGAGAGGCAAATGAAGCTGCCTGGGAAAAGAAAAGCCGCTAAATTTGCCACACAAGCCTCAACCACACAACCTTTTCCCCAGGGATCAATGGAGGCCCAGCCGAAAGGCCCTTGTCAAGCCCAGATGAAGGAAGCAGTGAGGATGACGACCCAATGATAAGCGCACCCATCTGCCCCTTTGCCATCAAAGCCAAGCTCATAGTGCCCGAGACGGGGGCAGAAGGGGAAGTTGAGGCAATTGTGGACAATGGCTGCACCCAATTCTTAATCAGCATGTCTGTTGTGGAGAAGCTAGGCATACACACAAGACCCCTAGCCCATCCCATTCGGTTTGAGCAGGTGGATGGGACACTAATTGGAGGGGCCCCGGCCAAACTAATTACCGATTTGGTGAAGCTGTAGATAGGGTGCCACTATGAACTCCTCAGATTCATCATAGCTCCAAAGATACATGAATCAATTATCTTGGGGCTTGCATGGCTGGACAAGTGGACATCTACCATAATGTGGGAGGACGGTGTGCGGAAATTGATCATAAGCTTTGGGCCGCTACCACCCATGAAGCCAGAGGGCCACCTGGGGACTATCAAGCCCAATAAAGCAGACCTCCCAGTGCCTGCAGCCCCCGCAGCAGACACAAGATCCCCAGGAATCCAGCAAGTGTCAAAAGAGTACTGGGACTTCGCAGGGGTTTTCAGTGAGGAAGATTGCATCTATCTCCCTTCTCATTGGCCCACCTATTGCGCAAAAGAATTCATACCTGGGGCTACCCTACCAAAGCTAAAAATGTACTCCATGACTCCCAAAGAGATGGTAGAATTAAGGAAGTACATTGACATCGATTTGAAGCGGGGCTTTATTGAACCAGCTAAGTCAGAAATAGCGACCCCAGTGCTCTCCAAAGAGAAGAAAAATGATGGAGTTCATCTCTGCATTGATCTGCAGGGGATAAAAGCCATATGCGTAAAAAACACCTACCCCATCCCCCTCATGAAGGATATGTTGAACCACTTGGCTAAAGGGAAGGTGTTCACCAAACTAGACTTGAGAGAGGTGTATTACCACATACGTATCAGGGAGGGAGATGAATGGAAGACCACATTTAACTGCCCACCTGGCAGTTTCCAATTCAAAGTTATGTCATTTGGGATACAAGAGGCCCCTGCAGTCTTCATGTAGTACATAAATGAGGTGCTACATGAGCAACTATAACAAGGAGTGCTTGTTTATCTTGATGACATATTAGTTTTTTCTGAGACCCTAGAAAAGCACACGAAGCAAAAAAAAACTCCTAGCTACCAAGCTATATGCAAAGTTGTCGAAGTGTGAGTTGTCAATCTTCTGCAGGCAATTCATCCCAGCTTTTGCAGAAACTGCCCTGCCATTGACTGAACTGTTAAAGACTGGGCCTTCCCTGACAAAGCCAGAGGCAAACCAATCCCTTGGGTGGACAATGGACTGTCGAAAAGCATTTGAGAAATTAAAACGGCTCTTTGACCAAGGGCCCATACTGCAACACCCCGACCCAGAACAGCAATTCATAATCCAGACAGATGCCAGTGATGTGGCTGTAGTGGCAGTGCTGTTGCAAAAGAATAAAGAAGGACACATCTTGCCATGTGCTTATGTCTCCAAAAAACCTCACCACTACTGAAGGGAGGTGGGCCATTTGGGAGAAAGAAGCGTATGCTGTCAGGTGGACCCTGCTCACCTGGAGACATTTCCTGGAAGGGGGGAATGTGCCATTCGAGGTCTGGACCAACCATGAAAACCACAAAGCCCTCAAAAGCCCTCGAAGACTGTCCCCAAAGCAAGTTTGCTGGCACAATATTTACGAAGGTTCATATTCGAACTGAAGCACATCCCTGCTGGGAAGAACTTGCTGGCGGATGCCTTATCAAGAAAACCGCAGTACGACACTAAGAAGGAAAAAGTGGCTCACCCCATCCTTTCTCCTTCCCACCAAAAGGTGGCCCAAGACATCACCTGAAGCCAGGATAAGCTGACTACAGTGATGAAATCAGCGCTTTCTGTGTGTGGGATAAATTTTCTTGTCGACCAAATGTATAAGATTAAGAATGCCTAGTAAGAAATTCAGCCCAAAGTTTCTAGGTCCATCCCGCATAGTGAAGATAATTAACCCAGTTACGGTTCAACTCAATCTACCCAGAATTCTAGGCAACATTTACACAGTCTTTCATTGCAGCTTACTGAAGCCAGTAATTGGGTCCAACATAAGACCATCCATCCACCCAACCTCCCCCTCCTCCTGTAGTGATAGAGGGAGAAACACACTATGAGGGGGAGATTTTTTTAGATTCCAGGTTGTATAGAGGTCGTTTACAATACTTAGTGCATTGGAAGGGGTACCCTTTGTCCGAAGCTACTTGGGTAAAAAGTTGGAATCTAAAAGCTGATAAGGTAGTAAAACAATTCCATGATAAGTTTCCTGATAAGCCAAAGGGCCCCCCTTGGGGGTGGGGAGAGAGGGGGTTAGTTCTGTTATGTTAACCCCTACTTTATTCTCTTTTCAGGAATTGATTTCCTTTTAAGGAGAGGCTGCCTGTCAGGCCTACAGTCATATTCCTTTTGGATCTTTGGTCTGCCACAGTTTCTATTAATATACTATGCTGTTTATATGGTGGGTAATTGGAGGACCTCACCCACAAGTCCATCACATGGTCCAATCTTCCATGTCATGCAGGCAGTTCCACCCATCCAGTTCCAGTCAGGTGCAGAGGTGCAGAGACAAAGGATGACCTTGGCAATCTAAAAGGAATTTTATTTTGGCTACGAGCATTTAACTCCGTACTATCCACTAGGACTCTAAGATCTTCTCACAATCAGTATGGAAAGACAACAAAGAAAGTGTCAGGGGAAAAAAATAAATAAAAGCTACCATCCACTCGATGACTTTCTCCCTATTTACCCAACCATACAATCCACAGCTTATCACATTCAAGCCTCTTAGTCAGTTCTCATCGAAAAGCTGATATTTTGCTAGAAAAGAAAGGAAATGAAATTTCACTTCAGGTAGAAGCAGTTTTAAAATCAGTTCCAATCTAGGATTGATATATAGAGATCTAACAGAAAAGAAAATTCTTTTCTACTTTAAGGTTGATTGAATAGTATTGACAGCTTCCTTGGCATTAGAAGACAGGCAGCAACAGAGTTAAGTGACCTCAACCTAGAGTAGCACCAAACTCCATGGCTCTGGGTGACCTTCCCCAGCAGACTCTGGAGACAAGATACCTTGTTGAGGGACAACATAATTTAATTTCCTGGTGTTGAGCTATCTTTCTTCAGCATCACTTTCTGGATATGTCCTGACAGGAAGGATCAACACCACTACAGAACAGGGTCCCCAGGAGTGTTCTTGTTTTTTTCTCACAGGATTTTCTCCTGAAGCCCCTCCTCACATGGAGTCCTGGAAGAACTTCAGAAGCCCCAGATGACAATTTGGCTTTCCCTGTGATTAACATCATCCCATTCTTTGACACCTCCTCTGCTACTCCTCCTGTGATTGCCTTGGAGGTAAACATCAGATTGAAGCAACATGGAAGAGATCTTTCATCAGAAAAGCTTCAGGTCACACTCTTTGTGATACAAGATTTGGGGCAGGCATGGTGTGTGCTCTTGAATGTACATTTCTCTCCTTTTCTTCTCTCTTCTTCCAGATGAAGCTCAGTTTGTCTCTCTTTGAATCAGGAAATTCGCTGGAAGGATATTCCATCTTGTGAGAGTACTTTGAATTCTAGTTTTTTCTTTAGGAACAGGAAGGGGATTAATAAAGCCCCATGAATGATGGATCTCCTGTTTCTGCTTCTGATGCTGCTTTTGTCCCAGCCGGTCTCTGGGAAACTGAGAATGAAATGCCCACTGAGTTTGGAGCACCAGTATAGAAAAACTCCAAGGAGCTATTATAGGTCAGGAGACCACCTCATTGGTATAGTCGTAACTGCAACAAAAATATTGCGTACAGAATTTTCTTTCAACTCAGCTCCTTATAGTCAGCTTGACTTGTAAGTCCTTCACTGTGATAGTGTGGCATTTCCTCTTTTTGGAGTTCTAACACTCTCCTTCTTTTCTTCGTATTTCACTAACTCTTATATTGCAGGATCTAGATAATTTTCTGAATCAGTAGGATTTCCATGGCTTCTCTCTTTTGACCTATTTTGTGGAAATAACTGAAATCCAAGGATAAGGCAGAATAAAACCTTTTAAAACTCTGGATTATTTTCCTTTCTCCATCCAAAACTTGAGTTCACCACTTGAATACAAACTTTTGTTTAAGGGAGTGATTGAAACATGTGTAATTGTCTGTGCCCAGCTCAGTTCCATATTTTTATAACAGCTCATTGATGTTCATTTCCTGATCATTTCAGAAATAAATGACCATTTTTAGAATTGCTAAGTTTTTGTCACTTGCTTAAAACCCTCTTTCTTTTATGATGCGCCTTCTCAACAGTCATTAAATCACAGTGATGGGTGACAATTGCTTGCCTCTGGTTTTGGGTCAGTATTGGGTTATCCCTCAGTTAGCATGTGGATGAAGAGGATGAAATTAGAAACAAAAGTGTTTTCTTCATTCTGTTCATGATGATAATAACAACGTGAACATTCTTTTACAGGAGAATGTCTAACGGTCTTTTGCAAATGCTGGGCTATATTTTTGCCATTCAACTGGTCAACAAGAATCCACAGCTCTTGCACAATCACACCTTGGGCTATAACATCAAGGACAACTATTTGTACACACTTGGCACGACAGATGCCTTGCTGGACATGCTCTCTACTGGAGAAGGCAATGTCCCCAACTATGGATGTGGAAAGATGGATGACTTTTTGGCTTTTATTGATGGGGCTGACAGGGACATCTCCATCCATATGTCAACATTAGGAGGCATCTACAAAGTCCCCCAGGTTTGTGAGTGTGTTTCTTTGTTTGGTAGACTGAGACGGGTGGTGATGGGTGAGCCATAGATCCAACCATATCTTCTTCATGGAATTCGAGAGCTGCTTTTCCCCATGGCCATTGTAGGAGTCATGGATGGAGATGGGGATCCACGTGAAGAGGGGGAAGGATCAAAACATATATGTGCTATCATGACCTCATATCCATTGCTTTGGGGGCTTCTGCTGCCCACGTGAATTGGTAGGATAAGAGTGAATAGATGAACCATTGTTATGACTTACCAGGACTAACGAAGGATCATGAAGTAAACGTGCTAAAGAGCTAAATCCCTTTTTATGGTGGTGATATAATATTATATTTTGAGTTGGATAGTTTGTTGGTTCCTACTGTTGTAATAATTCTCTGCTTATTAATAAATCAAAGTCAAAATTTAAAGTCTTTGGAAAATGACATCATTGCCATTGATATCTATTTGATGGTGGGTCAATAGAGCAAATCAACATCTTTCCTTATTAGGGGTAGTTTTCTCTGCAACTGGATGTTAGCTCCCTCTTCATCAATGAAGCTCATTTTGAGCAATGTCCTAAGTGAATTTGCTGCTTTTTAAAAAAACATAGCTATCCAAGCTTCCTTAGCCCTTAATATTAAAGTTTGTATTGCAAATGTTATCCCAAAGCTCTTATATGAAACTGAAGTTTGGTAGTTAAAATACATCACTATTAGAATAAGCCCAATCATAGTTTCCAAGAAGTATCTTGGAAATGGATAAAAGGACTTTAGCTTTTGTCCTCATAGCTGATTTTGGAATTTATACAATTGTTTTTCTCTAAAATCTGGTCTATGGAAACTGAAATTTGGTCTGTTAGAAGAAACAAAATTTCAGTTAAGGCCTTTTCTATTATAGATCTGACAAATGACATTAGGAGTTATGATCTATTGTATATTCAGGGAACAAGCTCAAAGAATCTGGAGTATACAAGAAGAGAAAGATACCACCATCTCGACTAAGGTTGGCACATTGGAATGGATAAGGTGCTATAAACATGCCTTCCAAATTTCAAAGAATTTCAGTGGAAATAGGCATAGACATCTTTGGGTGATATTTCATTGACCAAGATTTGAGCAGCTGGAAATAATGGTGGAATATGAAAGATTTAACTGAATTCCTTATAATTAACTTTTATTTATGGAGCCCCAGAGATAGAACACATCTATTATTTCAATAACATTTTTGTAAGAAAGCGAGAGATCAGTCTCTTGAACCACTCATTAGCCAAATGCTCTACTGAGATCTTTATATGCAAAAAACCCACAACATACTTTCTGTGTGGTCAGAATTCAAAACTAGGATATAATTTGCTCCCTTACTTGAACAAAACAGTTCAGTTGAAATCTGCATACGTGGCTCTTGTAAGGTGATATATTTGCATTCTTCAGTCTTATTTTTTTTCTTAATTGTTCTTGTATTTTGCCTTTATACATAGACTTATTTATATTCTGTGTTCTACATCTTCTGGCTAATCTAGAATAAATTATTATAATATATTTATGAAAATAAAGATAATCTAGAATAAATTATTATAATATGTTTATGAAAATAAAGATGTATTTATTAAATGCTCATATTTTGGACTTCATCTGACCTCCAATATAACACAGCATTCTTCATTGCTTCCTCAGACCGCTTGTAGAGGTTCTTCAGATGCTCTGAGTGATAAGAGTCAGTTCCCTTTTTTCCACCGGATGCTCCCCAAAGCAGGATTCCAGTACCCAGGAATTATCCGACTGCTGCTCCATTTCAGATGGACTTTCATTGGCCTCTTTGCTTCAGACACAGAAAATGGAGAGAATTTCATGAGGACATTCACTCCTATGCTTGTGAGGAAAGGAATTTGTGTTGTTATATCACAACGATTCTCAACAACTGGTCATATAGCACCCCTCAGGGAGGCCCTCTCTAAGTGGAGACAAGTCAACATCTTTGTTCACTTCATAAAAAATGTTCCCCTTGTGGACAGAATTCGTCCTTTCCATTTAATACTTACACATTTGCCAGGACCCATTGAAGGGAAAGTCTGGATCATGGCAATTTTGGCAATATTTGTAATGAAAAAGACTGAAGTTTTCAAATATGTCCATAGTGTTTGGAGTTTTCCTCCTCAGGTGAAAAAAAGGCCTAAAGATGATGCCTTTGAACCCATATTCCTTGTGGAATTCAGGTTTCAAGATAAGTATTTTCTCTGCTCTTTTTCCAAGCACATCAGTTCTGTCAAAGGCCGGAGAGTTTGTCTCCAGAAAGCGCCGCTGGTGACACACGGGATATATAACGGCTTTCGGATGAAGAATGATGAGACCATTTACACCGTCGTTAAGGCTCTGGCCAACATCCTGAATGCCGCATATTCCTCCCGATCCAGAAGGAAAAAGGAGGGTGAAGAGAGGTTGGGGGCTCCAAGGCTGCAGCCATGGCAGGTATGGGGTCCCGACACGGATCCATCAATCAAATTTCTTTGGAGAAGGAATCCAGGGAAAAAGGAGGGGAACCCTCTCAACCTTGTTGTGCTACAAAATGTGAACAGGTTTGGCCAATCTCAATTGCTCGGGACACAATGATACAAAGAAACTGCACCATGATGGGGAAAATTGAAAACTATGCATATATTTTATTATAAATTGGTGTAGGTAGAGGTTTGGAATTAGCATCATACATCTTTACATTTATAATTTTGAAGGAGACTGTGAGACCATATAGCCTAACTCCTCCTCTCTGCAGGAATCCCAGTGAAAGCTATTCTAATTGATGCCTGCTTGGTGTTCCCATTAACACTGTAAGGATTTGCAGGCTGAGCCCAAGAGCAGGGGGCTTAAGCGCATCAGTTCAGAATTGTTACATCCCCACAAAGAATCCAAGTCCAGCTCCTCATGGATTACATTGACTCTTATCTAGCACCAACTTGGCTTGATTGTTAGTAGGTCAAGCTAAGGGCGCAGTTTGTGTAGAGGTAGCATGATGTGATCAACCTTTAGTGCTTTGAACTCAACTCCTTTTACTGGTTACTTGCACCAGACAAAGACAAACAATGAAGGGGAGACTGAACTTCTCTGCTTTCCTGAATTTCCTCTCTTGCAACCAAGTTCATTTTTCCATGTCCGACACTCTGGAATACCAGTAAACGGATCTTCTGTGTAACATCTGTCAGTTATGGGCAGAGAGTTGTATCTTCCCTTCTCCAATGAGGAACTTTTCCTAGTATGTCTAGTCTGTAGAACAGAAGGATTTGGGGGGGGGGGCATGTTAGCCGTCTTCAGTACTTGAGGGTGTCATAAAGAAGAGGCTTCTTTATTCTGTCCAGCAACAGAGGGCAGAACAAGAAGTAATAGGTGGAAGCTTGTTAAAGAGAGGCCCAATCAAGAAGTAAGGAGAAATTGTCTGACAGTGAGAACAATTAAGAGTAGCTTGCCTCCTGGTGTGGTGGGTGCGGCATCAACAAAGGTTTTCAAAAAGAGACAGGACAACCTTTTGATTGGCTCCTTCCTTGAGCACAGGGTTGGACTAGAAGACCTGTGAGGTCCCTTCCAGCCCTAGGAGTCCATGAATGTAGTAGATGGTCCCAGAGTCCCTCTGATTTTCAGCTCCCATTGTTCAATGTGGCTCTTCTGATTTTTAATTCAAGTCTAAGAGCAGCAACTTGGTCCACACTTCCTTGCCCTTCCTGAGCCAGATCTTCTGTCTCTTCTCCAAGGGTAAGGCGACGTTGGGGTACTTGAGTTGGGGGTTCCCCAGACCAGAACATTCTCTCTGCTGATTCAGATTTGGTTTGCAATCAATGACTGAGTCCACTTTCAGAAAACTTCTCATCAAGTTTGGTATCCCTCATCCTTCTTCCCTGGCATCTCATTTGCCTTCTCCTAAGTGAAGGACTTTGCATTTGCCTCTCCCTTTTAAATTCCATTTGGGGGGTTTTCAGCCCATTTTGGTAAACCATCAAGATGTGTTTGAATTGTATATCTGGGTCTGAGATGTACATTAAGAAATAACGAGAGGAAAAAGTGCAAACGAAATCTTAAAGAAACATCTATAGCAGTGGTTCTCAACCTTTCCAATGCTGCGACCCTTTAATACAGTTCCTCATGTTGTGGTGACCCTCAACAATAAAATTGGTGTCTCGGTTCCTAAGACCATCGAAAATATGTGTTTTCCGATGGTCTTAAGCAACCCCTGTGAAAGGGTCGTTTGACCCACAAAGAGGTCCCGATCCACAGGTTGAGAACCACTGATCTATATTGTAATTGTTATCAGCTTAACTCCTAGTTGTTAAAAACTACATTTTTCCATTGGATTTTACATATCCACCTCTATTTATTGGGAAATAACCGATATTGTGCAGGAAGTTGGATATTTTTAAAATGATACCAAAACAGGTTTGTTTACAGTTGGTATAAATGTTGCATCACAACATCACATTTTATTAATTAACTGCATTAATGACAATAAACTTTTCTTATATTATAAATTTTTATAATGTTTACAAAATAATATAATTTTTATTTGTATAAAAATACATTAAATAAATATGTATTCATATATCACAGGATCTTTCTAATTTCCTGAATGGTTTTGATTTCCATGGCTTGCTTTTTTGTCTTATTCATATTAATGTATATAAAATACCAAATACAATTATAAATAAAAAAATAGAAATAGATTACAAGGACTAATTATTATTCATAGTTCCGCAAGTTTATGAGAGACATTGAAATTAATTGTCTTAATTTATCAGTTTAATCATCAGGAAGTAGTTTGTTAACACTTAGCTGAACTCAACGGCTGATATCACCAGCATTCCCACTCTCTAGTAAGGAAGTGTGATGATATCTGGAAACATGATATGGCACCAAGCTAGCAAGCAGGTCTTAAGTTCAAGTCCTGATTCACCTGAAAGCCAGCCATGTGACCTTAGATGGGTCTTTTCTCAGCCCAACCCACCTTATAAGGTGGTTGTTGTGAAGGGAAATGGGAGGAGGAAGGTGTGTTGGACACATTCACTGCCTTGAGTTATTTATAAAAATAATAAAGGCAGGATAGCAAATAAAAATAAATAAATAAATGGTGAACAGGGGGGAAGATGTTGCATAGGGAAGGATCAGATATGGTGGGGGAGCCCACAGCTGCATCACTGGGTGATAAGGACCCTCAGAATGGACCCTCCCTCACTTTTCAGGCTTTCAGAAGAGCTGGTGGGAGATTTGCACTTTCAGACTTGAAAGATTCTCTTGATACTGTACCTTTCCAATAAAGTAGAGTTAGCTCATCTCGACATGTTCCCCATCTGGCCTCCCAGGAAGAAGATTTAGAAGATTGATAAACATTCTGCTTCACAAGTCCAGGCTTTCTGGTAATTGCCCTGTTTTGTTTTGTTTTTTGAAGAATTTTATGCATACTCTCTTTTTGTTGTTGTTCAAATTAAATGTAATGTCTTCTAAAATGTTCCCTTTAATGGATAGATTTGGTCAATCATATTTTGTCAATACATTTTTTTAACATATGATTAACCAAGTTTGTCGAACCTTTTCCACTTTTGACATTTGTGGCATCCCTTGTTCTCCCAAGTGACGGGATTTGCAAGTTAGATAATGGTAGAAGAAAGATTCAAAGGTGAGAAGACCATATTGGATAAGAAATCAAAGTTTCTGTTTTAAAACTCATGGATGTTTTCATTCTAGTTCCTTCCCTTTCTGGAGAAGATTGATTTTTTCAATATCTCCCAGTTTAAACTCTATATGGACAAAAACGGAGACATAGCAGCAGATCTGAATATCACTGGCTGGGTGCTTCTTCCCAAGGAGGATCTCCTCGAAGATCAACTGGGCAGTTTTGAAAGAGGGAGACTTGTGATCAACCCAGATCGCCTTTCAGGGCTAAAGTTGCTGAACAAGGTGGGGAAAATATTGGCTTTTTTTCAATGTTCTCCAAAGTCCCAGGAACCATTTCATGTGGACTAAGCCCAGTCCCCAAGGTGGATGACCTTCCCTGAGAATCGAATGTGGGTAGTAGAACCCTTCCAGTCTCTGAGAGGGCTTGGGAGGCTTCAGTACTATTGACTGAGGTCTCCTTCATCTTCAGCTGATTCAACATGTCCAACATTTTGTTTTGTTTTGCTCTGTTTTACTTTTCTTTTCTTTATTTGTATTTATTGCATGAGGATTAAATGTGGAAGGTGCTGTAAAACACATAGATTCTTCTGAGACTGCTTGGATGGCTTCAATACTATTGAGCAATGTGGTTTGGAATACTTTTTAAAGCTGATTTAGACATGTCCAACTTTGGATGATCAGTGACAGGCATTGTAAGATTGTCGGTGTTGGACTGTGAGGGCACAGGATGGGACAAAGTGGTGGACACCGTCCTGGAGGTGGCAAGGATGACAAAGAATTCTGGTCATCACAATACCAAAGAAATAAAAATGCTGAGGCCCTAGATAGTGGGCAGAGAAGAGCAACAAATTTGACTAGGGGCCTGGAGGCTAAATCATACAATGAATGGCTAAGGGAACTCGGTATGG
Organism: Natrix helvetica; assembly: GCF_964273705.1. Classification (NCBI taxonomy): domain Eukaryota; kingdom Metazoa; phylum Chordata; class Lepidosauria; order Squamata; family Natricidae; genus Natrix; species Natrix helvetica. The sequence goes on from NC_138551.1 coordinate 130,193,776, forward strand.
GTAGCCTGATGAAGCGAAGGCTCTGGGGAGACATGATAGCATCTTCCAATACTGGAAGGGCTGCCACATGGAAGAGAGCATTGATTTATTCTACACCATTTGTGAGGGCAGGACAAGATGCAATGGCTGGAAACTCATCAGAGGGAGACTCAACCTGGAAATAAGGAGAAAATTCCTGACAGTAAGAACGATTAAGCAATGGAACAGCCTGTTTCCCAGAGTTGTGGGTGCGCCATTGCTGGAGGTTTTCAATAAAAAATTAGACAACCATTTGTCTGGAATGATATACCTTGGGTGGCTGATTGGACTAGAAGACCTCCAAGGTCCCTTCCAGCCCTAAGATTCTATGATTTTAGGACACAGGTCGTGGCCATTTTGTGTATCCTTTGCAATCTGGTATCACCATAAAACTGTGGGGAGAGACACTCAATGCTGTGGATTATGGTGCTGATAGCCTCTTGTTCCTTGTCCTCGGGTAGCAAAGAAGAAGGTGATTCTATTAAACAGTTCCCAAGTTCAGGTTTGGACTGAATCCAATGAAACTGAATCAAGAGCAGATAGATGCCCTCTTGGTCCCAGTGGCAACTAAGCCTTAGTTGGGATTCAGTTTGCCGTTGCTGGGGACAGTGTCCCACGTTGAGTGATGTTTTTAAGCAGCCCAGACTCTGCAGGGTTATCCATGGGGTCTCTTTCGACCAACTGGGGCAGTGTAATCAGAAGCTCTGCTCAAAGGAAGGAGCTGCAAGGCTTTCAGTTCATATGACGTCAAAATGACAGGTCTGAGGTGATAGATAAGATAGATACCCAGGAAACTGAAGCACTGAAACATGACCTTGGCCCCAAGAAAACACCTTTCAGATATCAGAAGTAATGAGGACAATTAGAAAGAAAATATGGTACTTACTTTTGGCCTTTGGACTGTAAGAGGCCCCTTTATCTGAAAACCCCTTGAATCCCATTGTCTATCTTGATTCTTAGCTACCTCCAGAGGTAGAAAAGGAGACCCCAAATTAAACTAATAATGAAAGTGGAACTGCTTTTCCATGCCAATTGATGTCACCTAACTGTGGTTAGAAAGGATCTTGTCTTGGATACCAAGTTGGGCCTTAGAAATATCCCCTTCAGACATAGGACGCAGCAAAACAGAAGATGCCTCACAAACCCAGTTTGAGGGACATATTCTCATGCTCTCACCTCCATCTCATTTCACTCTTTCCTAGAAGTTAGATAGTTTTAATCTCATTTCTCCACCATGGCAGCCATATAGAATTGAAGAAAATATACAAAGAAAGAAAGAAGAGTGCCTTTAAGATGGCAGTCCTAATTTAAAGGAATTTTTCCTTTGTATCTTAACTGGGAAATCATTTTGGACTACTATCAATGGGAAGAACCTTAGGAATATTTTATGTAGCCCAGAAAAATATTTCAAGATCTCCTGGTCAGAGGTTTCTTTCTTCATCACAGTTTTATACTAGTTTACTAAATCTAATAGAATAAAAAATTCTTTTACAATAAATTTTCTTCTAAAATTTAACATGTATAGTTTATAATCTTTAAAAGTCATGGATATATAAAAATGGAGGAATGAATATCAAATCAGCCATTAGGAACAACCAACCAGTTGTTACTTAACACTTAAAGTTTTTCTCAATTCCATTCCTCCAGATTTTATTAAGTAGAAAAATACTTTAATGTAACTTGCCAGAAGCAAAAGAGAAGAATTAAGTGAAGAATCTCCTACAATCTCCTACAATCATTTGGAATGGGTCAGAGATTTCCTATTTATCTAAGTAAATTCCACAGGCTTCTTGGCTAGTGTCCATGTCTACCTCTATTTTCCATTAATGGTGAGCCCTAAAACATTTTTTTTTGGCATTCTTATTTTTTCCATTTAGTCTCTGCCTCAGTCCAAATGTGTGGAAAATTGTCATCCTGGATTTGTCAAGAGGGCTCGAGAAGGAGAGCCAGTTTGCTGCTACGACTGCATTCCTTGTCCAGAGGGGACCTTCTCCACTCAGGAAGGTGGGTCACACTGGAGGAAAGGCAAACTTTGTTAAAGTGAATTTATCCAGAGCATTTTGAGGAAAGTGCAAATTAAAAAATGCATTGAAACTCAACTCTTTTTTGTTTATTCAAAATGCTCTAGAAATCCTCCAATTTCATATACCTTAGCTATAAAACTACTAGAAAATTATATTATCGGGTTTTTTTTCCTGCGGAATGGTTAGGCAACACATCTTGGGAATGTTCCTGGAATCAGTGTTGTCCAAAGAAGTTATTTCTTTAAATGTAAAAAAACCAGAATATTAAAGAAATATTGCTTTTTTGTTCTCTCAGATACAGAAAAATGCACTAAATGTCCAGATGATAAGTATCCAAATGAGGCCAGAGTCCAATGTATCCCCAAAGTTGTAACCTTCCTGTCTTATGAAGAACATCTGGGCATCATCCTGGTCTCTTTTGCCCTGGTCTTGTTCCTAATTGCAGGCCTTGTTTTAATAATCTTCACTAAATACCGAGAAACTCCCATTGTCAAAGCCAACAACCGGGATCTCTCCTACATCCTCCTGGTCTCCCTCCTGCTTTGCTTCTTGTCTCCTTCTCTCTTCATTGGTCAACCAAGGAAAGCCACCTGCCTTCTCCGACAAACGGTTTTCAGCATCATCTTCTCAGTTGCCGTTTCTTCTCTCTTGGCCAAAACCATCACGGTGGTACTTGCTTTCCTGGCCACAAAACCAGGAAACCGAGTGAAGAGATGGCTGGGGAAGAGCTTGGCCAACTCCATCATCCTTTCTTCTTCTGCTGTCCAAATTACCATCTGCTCCATCTGGCTGGGGGTTTCTCCCCCATTCCCTGACTCTGACCTCCACTCCCAGCCTGGAGAGATCATCCTGCAATGCAACGAAGGGGCTGTTGTCATGTTCTACGTCACCCTCAGCTACATGGGCTTCCTGGCTGCCATCTGCTTCACGGTGGCTTTCCTGGCCAGGAATCTGCCTGGGGCCTTCAACGAAGCCAAGCTGATCACCTTCAGCATGCTGGTCTTCTGCAGCGTCTGGGTGACTTTTGTGCCCACCTACCTGAGCACCAAAGGGAAATACATGGTGGCTGTTCAGGTCTTCTCCATCCTCGCCTCCAGTGCTGGTCTGCTGGGCTGCATCTTCATCCCCAAATGCTACATTATCCTTCTGAGGCCAGACCTGAACACAAAGGAGCATCTCACAGCCAGAACAAATGTAAAAACATGAGACATAACACCATAATATTGAAAGAAATGTAAAATTTCCTTTTCTTTGAAAGAAGACATTAATTATTTCCACTTAGATAGTATGCAGGAGTCAAAGAAAATCATATCAACATGTTTGGAAATGGGAAATGGTTGAATGAGTGTAATTCTTGTAACTCCCTTCCCTTCCAGCTCAATAAATCTTGAAAGTCATTCAGAGGTTTCTTTCTTCTCCACTGACTTTGCTTGTCAAAAGGACACAGAAGGCGATCACATGACCCAGGGACTCTGCAACCATCATAAGTACATGCCAGTTGCCAAGCATCTGACTTTTTATCATGTGACCATGGGGATGCTGCAATGGTCATAAGAGAAAAAAATAGTCATAAATCACTTTTTTCAGTCCCATTATAACTTCCAGTGGTCAATAGAGAAATGGTTGCAAGTTAAAGACTCATTTTACCATTGCTAGGAGTTGGTCCTAGATGATTTGGGCCTAGGGCTGCTTTGGGGGCCATAAACTCCTGAGCTGCCTCTGACCTCCCACCTGGGGATGGCTGTCTGGAGCCCCCCAGCCCCATAAGCCCAGGGGACTCCACCGCCCACCCAGCCCCAGAGCCCCAGAGGTCAGGCAGGGAGTCTGGTGCAAGAACAGCAGCCCTCACTGACCCCTCCTGGTGCCCAACAGAAGAGACAGCCTCTCTCCTCTGGCTATCTGTGGGACAAGGGCCCTGCATGCCCCCCAAGCATCCTGTGTGCAGACAGACTGCCTTGGCCAGCACATCACTGATTGGGGGTAAATCTAGGTGAGTTCACAGAACATGCTTAACCCAGGTTAAGGAGAGGGAACTGCTGTGCCCAATGGGGCATGCCGTGCTTAGTGTCTCAGTCAATATTTTCAGAGGCTCTCTGGGTGACCGAGGATGAGACCCTGCTTGTTAGAGGTTTCTTTTGGAATAGAAGGGAGAAAGATTGGTTCCTTCTAAAGCCCTTGCCCACATGCACACACACACACACACACACACACACACACACAAATACTGAGGACCAATCATGAGCAGTGCCAGGCCGAGATGAGCCCAACTTGCTAAAACAGCCATCGAAATGCCTGAAAAAAGCTGGATGCCCTTAAGATCAGCTGTGAACTTGGCTCATTCAGTCTGTTGATGAAGCCATACAACCCGGGAAGAAGGGTTTCTTCCCAGAATAACAGAATTGGAAGGGACCTCAGAGGTCTTCTAGTCCAACCCCCTGCTCGAGCAGGAGATCTTATACTATTTTAGGTTCTGAAGAACAAGAGACCCCATATTTTCCTAAGTACCAGAACATCATCAGTAGAAGTCAAGAAGGATTCCAAAATAGGGGGCTATGACAGATTTGTTTAAGGCTAGCCCCACATGTTGATTACAAGGAGTTAACTGAAAAAAAAGGCAGTTAACTCTGTCAAGTCCTAGAAATATCTAACGCCTCTTCGTACGTTACCTGCTTTTGTGTGGTGGAGGGTCTTCTGCCAAGGCCCCCTCAGCCTGCTCAGGTGGGGCATCCATATTGGCAAATGGGGATCCTGGAAAAGCCACCCTTGGATCTGAGGAAGCTCAGGGCATCCCCATATGCGTCACAGCCCAATCACCCCCTTCTCCTTGGAGGCCGCTTCCGCCATCTGTGGCAAGATTTCACTCTCACCACCACCCCTTGCTCGGCTGATTTCTTCCAGGGCTCTTCTGCCATTTTGCCCAAACACCTTCAGTGGAACTCTACGACCATCTAAGACATCTGGATTTCTGAGGCATCTTCCCAGGACTGTTTCTTTGGTCCGTCCGCCCTTCACAGTCGATGACACACAACTAAGCGTTGAAGATTGCGTGTTTATTTCCAGCTTCTGCAGGACATGAAGAAGATACAAAGACGAGACTCCTCCTTCAAAATTAGGGATTCACAGGTGTTTTTGAATACCTATTAAACTTCAGGTGTGACTTTCAATATAGAAAAGAATTCTAGGCTAGAATTCTTGAAAATCCTGGGTCTCATTAGATGACAATTGACATTTTTACTTGCATTAAATAGGTACAGATGCTAAACAACGTGCAATTTTCACTCAGTCACTGAACTGAACTTCTGGAACTGAAATGTCACAACACTATTACACAATTACGCTAATATTCTGTCATTCCAACATAATTTTAAAATAAGCAAGTTGTATGAATTCTGCACCCACTAATAAACTCTGCTTTTTATGAATGCTTAGGCATGTAGCACTGAACACATTCATAGGAAACTATTGGCCCAATCGGCACTGATAGCAGATCAATGCAGCCCTTTTCAACTAATATATTTTATAACTTTATGAGATGCTGGAGACTGTAAATTGTTTTGTCATAAGATCCACAGAAATGAAGGTCAGTGTTCTGGGGTGTTTTTTTTTTAGGAACATCTGGCTTTTGAAAAATAATCATGCATGAGGATGGTATTAAGTGTAGACATTTTAGATGGAAGATTTTATCTGGTTAGATATTTTATCATTGCTGACTGTTTAATTCTTATTTAAAATAACTTGCCTCCCATTCCAAAAATACCAGAGAGATGTTTTTATTTTCTAAAAATCTTTATCTGCCTGTCGTGGAACATTAAGAAATATTCCTACTTGTCAAATCCTACATTCTGATCTTGTGATGGGCTTATCCACATTACTCTGCCAGCAAACTGATAGTAAATCTAATCCCTTGTTATCTGTTGTGTAATCTTGCTTGTCTTTTGGTGCTAGGAAATGTTTCTGGCTCTTTAAAGCAAATTTAATACTGGTATTTCTGGAAACACAGTACAGTCAAGGTTAGGATTATGTTAACGAGAGCGTGAGTGACGTTATGATGTAAATGAATGAAAGAGTGAACTAACTGAGAGATGAGATTTAATAGCTTCCCTTTTGGGACGACTAGGAACCCATGGAAGTGATGTTTCAAAGCGATGCGGAGTCTGGCGTGACGGGATTCAGCATAGCTGGTGGGGGAGCCGAAGGCCTATTTGTAAAGCAAGAGCTCCAGGGGTCCCCAGCACCAAACCCCTCTGGTCCAAGAGAAGGTACAGTGTTGCTCTTGGAGTATGTTGGTGCTTTCTCTTAAAACCATTAACTAAGAAAATGGTCATATCTTCAAAGCACGCATTTAAAAAATAATAACCATACGGTACTTTTTAAAAAGTATTGTACGATGAAGGTGCTGCAGGGCAGAGACAAAGTAGTACAAGCAGTCCTCGACTTACGACCAGATCAAAGTTATAATAGACCCCCCCCTCCAAGGCCCATATGACTTAGATTTGAAGGTGTGAGGGTCACACACACCCAGTTGTGTGTTTGCATCTTGAGCGCTCAGCAACTGGCCTGTATTTGTGGCCGTTTGCAACATCCTGCAGCCACATGACTTCCATTTACTGTGTTTTTGCCAATGGCAGTGTTCACTTTATGACTGCCATGTTCGCTTAATGACCACAACAGAAAAGACTGTAAAATTGTGCATGGCCACTTGATGACTTGCTTAATGACCGGTGTAATTTACAACCGTAATTCCAAGCTCAATTTCACACATAAGTGGAGGACTACCTGTATGTACTTTTCACAAGTGAATGGAAAGTAGCAGACTTTGCAAATTCAGACAAGGAGCCGAGGGATGGATCTGATTGTCTGAAAGGCCTGTTTCTCTTCTCCAACCGATCAGCTTCTGAGTGTCAGAATCTTTTTTGAAAATATCAAATATGAAGATGCCCTTAAGATCCTACAGTGTTCTGAGCCACACAGAGGACGGCTTGTTCTTAAAAGAACTCTGGTTGGGAAAGATGAGCCGGAAGGAAGATTGTTCTTGAATTATACTATGGATTAAGGTGGGCATCAGGAAAATCTACCTGTAAGCGAAGTAATTTTAGGACTTTAAAAAAAAGTTTCACCATCCTACCCAAAGGGAAATAAAATTATGAGGACAGGTGGCTTGCTTAGGTCCTGGTTCTTCCCTAGGAAACGTACAGTGAAAATACAGCATCTTCCAAAGTCAGCCTGCATGGAAAATTTCTTATATAAATTGTTTGAATTGTTTGAATTGAATAAGAACAGTATACAAAGGTTAGAACATTTGGAAAAAGAGAAGGATGATAAAGCATTTTTAAAATTAATTAAAAGGTGAAAAAAAACCATACTGATACTGATATCGCCATCCCGATTGCCTGTTGGCTTCCAGATGCAATTCAAGTTTCTGGTAGTCACCATTCATGGTTCAGAGCCTGGATGATATCACCTTTCATGGTTCAGGGCCTGGGTGATGTCACCTTCGGTCAGTGACGTGCGGGGAGGTTTATGGCTGGTGAGGCACTGATACAGTGGTGGGTTTCAAAAAATTTTAGACTTGTGGACTTCAACTCCCAGAATTCCACAGCCAGGCATGCTCCGTTCCGATTTAAAGTGACAGCATTTGTTTTTCTCCTTTGCAAAAGAAGTTTCCTTCTTTCTTTTTCTTTTTCTTCTCCCTTCCCCTCTTTCCTCCCTCTCTCCCTCCCTCCCCCCTCTCTCAAACACACACACACACACACACACAAGTTGGATTGGAATATCTCTCCTACCCCCTTCCCTCTCTCTCACTCACTCTCTCTCAAACACACACACACACACAAAGTTGGATTGGAGGGAAGATCACCAGCGAGGAAACCATAGGAGGAGGCAGGAAGCCAGTCAAAGAGCCATACTGGAGCACACATACTTTCCCCCAGCCCCGGAAGGATCCAGCCCAGCTTCACTGATTACAGGTTTGAAAAGGCAACGTGGCTCTGTCCCTCCAGCCTTTGCCCAAAGCCCTGCACAAGGAGGATGAAGTTTAAATTCCTCCCCCTCCCTCCGACCCACACGTAGCTTTTCCAGCTGTTTCAGAGAGGATTTCAACTCTGCTCTTGCCTCCGGTCATCTGAAGAAGCCCCGCCCAAACGAGCACCCTCTACTATGAGGCAGGAGAACTGCGTGCCTCACCTACGTCAGGAATTTTTAGGCTTTTAACCCTTGCTTAACTCTGCTCGAGTGATCATAAAACAAAGTCAGACTAGATGAGGCATGCAGTTCTCCTGCCTCATTGTTGGGATCTTTTGCAATGGTCAAATAACTTTGCTTCACATTAAATGAAAGTCAACCTGACAAGGTAGCCTAACGACATTGAAAACCACATCCTTTGCTATGCTTCAACACCTGCTGTTTATGCAAGAAATGCTAACCACAGAGCCTGTCCAGAGAACTCCGGACAGGAGAGAAAAAACCACATCCTATAGAAAGCTTTAACCAATTATATGGCTGTATGCTAACCTGCTTAGTTTTGCCCTGCCACAAGCAGGTAACCAATCATGTAATCACACGCTGTATAACGGAAACTTTTTTGAATGCCTTCTGACTTAATAAAAGCAGACTCCAGAACACATTCTGGGCGCAATCATCCTGAGTAAACCGTGTGGTCAGACTCATTTGTCATCCCATGATTGCGCCCACCCTAATGCGGCCCGGCGAATCCGCATTTTGGTGACCCCGACGTGATTTCTTTGCGAAGAAGCCGTTACATCGAACTGCCCATTCTCATCGCTGAGGAAAGCCGCGCGAATCGTCTGTCTGAAAGACGACAGGATCTCGTGAGTTATGGGTGGAAAGGTTTCCCAACCTCAGATAGGTCGTTTGAAGGAATTGGGAGAATTAATCGATGCTACTTCTAAAATCGCCTCTCAAAGTGGTAAAAGAATTACCACAACTAAAAAAACAAAAAACAAAAAACAAGGAAATTGTGAATTTGCTAACTTACATCTGGCAGAAGTGTCCATCGTACCCTGAAAGAGGGACTTTAAAAATTTCTACATGGACCAAATTGGGGGAATATTTTCATCAATTTCCTAGAGCACCTATTTAAATTTTGACTATGTGGCGCTTAATTATGGAATGTTTAGTTGTTCATCATAAATATGATCCTAATTCACCTTTTATGCCAGATGGTGCTGTACCTCCCTCGTACGATTCTGCAATGGCTTGTGCTTTATTACAAGACAGCAAACCTCAAGGAAAGTGTTATTTTAAAAGAGAGTGTAAAAATCCAAGGAGGGGCATGTCTGTAACATCTCGCCCTCTCTTTCATCAGGGATCAAAACCCTAGTACAAAATGATTTATGTGTCTACGGATTGTAAATTGTATCAGTTTTAAAATACAACTTTTGCTTCCCCTTTCCTGACTTCTGCTTTTGCAATCCTCCCCCACTGTGCATTCAATTTCCTTTGACTTACTGTTCTTTGCATCTATAATGATAGTGTGTAAAATTAATGTGATTTAATTAATTAATTGCTGGCCAGCAAAATGGATGTGCTTTCGCCTTGAGGCAGTCTGACACAGACAGTAGTCGTTAAGGGCCCTATTTCACTTTTGTGATTAAAACTACTGCCTGAGTTTTCACTGCTTTGGGGGTAAGCTAGTTCATTGAAATAAATTTAATGACTGATTTATTGCAAAAGAAATGTAACTATAGGTGTGAATGGGTGCGTATGTAGTCAGTATTGGATGCTTGAAATGTAAGGTTAAAAAGCAGAGTGTGTTGTTTTGCTAAAAGAGGTGTTTTAAATGAATAATGAGAAAATATTTTTCTCCTGTCTTCCCTGAAAAGGGAGCCTGTCGTTTTAAAAACAATTTTTTCCCTTCCTCTCACCCCCCTCTTTGCCCCTGGTGAGAAGGCAGGAGGAGGGGGGCTGTGTTCTTTTCACCATTTTTTTCCCCTCTCCCTGCCAGCCTCAGAAAGGCGGGGTTAAGGGTGATATCTGATGCCTGCATCTGAAGTTTTAATTCAACTTTGCTTTTTGGAAAATTTTAATATTGACTCAAATTATTTTATTTAGATTGTTTGTTTTATTTTTGAAGCTGTTTTTTTTCTCTTTTATGTTTTTATGTTTGCGTGCACTTTGCATACTTAACAGATGGCACGTTTGTTTGTTTATTTGTTTATTTGTTTATTGATCTGTTGATTGTTTGTTTGTTTGTCTGTCGGCAGCGCTAGTTGCTGCCCTATTAGGAATTCTTACAGAGATGACTTAGAAATTACAATATGTAGTCAGAGAGAGTGAATAACATTTTTGTTTGAATCCAGCTCAGTTTACAAGGAAATCTAGAAAGACAAATTGATAATGAGGAACTTTCTCTGAAATTGGCTTATGAAAATACTAATAGGGATTGTCAAAAGGTTCTTCAAATCGTCCCAGGGTTACTTTAGCTGATTTCCTTTAGGCTTGTTGCATCGTGGGTACAACTGACCACAAGATGGGGGCTCTTGCTGCTGCGTTGCAGCAACATGGCGCGTTTCCTGCTTCTTCTTCCTCTGCTTCTTCTTCATCTGCTTCTTCCCGCCCTACTGGAAATTGTTTTAATTGTGGGAAACCTGGTCATTTCAAGGCTTAGTGCCATGCCCTTGGGGGCGGTGCAAACAGGAACAATCTACAAAGAGGCTCCAAACCAAAAACTGTACCTTTTCAGTGGTCCTCCCCCTACTCACCTGTTCCCCTTGCTAATGCAGTCACTGTCTTTGCTGATAGAAGCAAGCAGTTTGGTGCATGCACTTGGCAACAGGATGGTGAATGGATAATTAAAACCACATCTGAACAAACTTCTGCTCAACGGTCTGAATTAGCTGCTTCCTTATTGGCCTTTCAACACTTTCAACATCAACCCTTTAATCTTATAGTAGATAGTTTGTATGTTTTCCAAGTTATTTCTTCCGTCTACATGTCTTATTTATCTCCCTCTATTGAATCTTCTTTGATGTCATTATTTTTAGCTTTACAATCTTTTATCAATACTAGATCAAATCCATTTCATGTTTCTCACATTAGAAGTCATCAACCTTTTCCTGGCATCATCCAGGAAGGCAATGATCGTGCTGATGCAGCTGCCACTGCTGCTTCTGCGTCTACAATTGTCTTTCCTCTTACCTCTCCCACTCCTTGGGAAAGTCATTCATACTTTCATCAAAACAAAAAGGCTCTCATTAGACAATTTGGCATCACTGCTGCCAAAGCCTCGGCAATTTTACAACAATGTCCTACTTGTAGTAAGCAGTCTCATTCCATTCCTATGGGTGTCAATCCCAGAGGAACTGAATGTTGTCAAATTTGGCAAATGGATGTTACCCAATATCCTTCCTTTTCCCCATGGAAGTATATTCACGTATCTATTGATACTTTTTCTGGGTTCATCATGGCTTCACCCCAAAGAGGTGAATCCACCAAGCATGTTATTAATCATTGTATTCGTACCTTTGCATCGCTGGGACGTCCAAATGAACTCAAAACTGACAATGGCCCTGCTTATACCAGCAGTGCCTTTGCTGACTTTTGTTCGAAATGGGGAATCACTCATAAGTTTGACATTCCCTATAACAGCCAAGGTCAAGCCTTGGTTGAAAGGGCTAACCAAACCTTAAAACATGCATTAGACAGACACATTGACAAAAAAGGGAAAAACCTCCCTAACCTCCCAACGGTGCAAAACATTTTGAACTTATGCTTATTTTCCTTGAATTTTTTAAACTTGACTGGCACTCCTGCCTCTTCTGCTGCCACAAGGCATTTTTCTTCCCCCTCCCTCTCTCTCCCCCGCCCTCAGGTTTGGTATCGCCAACTCCCAGATCCTGCCTGGAGAGGGCCCGCTGATCTCATCACCTGGGGAAGAGGCTACGCAGCAGTCCAACTGCCTGACAAAGTCTTGTGGGTTCCTGGTCGCTGTATCCGGCCTTACTTTGCACCGGCACCCCACCCATCTCCGCTGCCAGCCTCCCCGTCTCCTGAGTCTGCAACCATTGATGTGTGACTTTATACTCCCAGGCTACTCCTTGTGAATTCCGGATCGCCATGTTTACCAATTCCATCCCAAGTTACATCCACATGACTGTATTCCTAACAATACTTTGCCTAACATAACAATCTTTAACCTCCCTCTCAGAAGTGGTTTTGCAAAACAGAAGAGGACTCGATTTACTTTTTTTAAAAAAAGAAGGGGGGGTTATGTGTGGCCTTAAGGGAAGAATGTTGTTTTTACGCAGACCATTTTGGCATAGTGCAGGACTCTATGACAAAACTCAGAGAAGGCCTGAATAAACGAAAACAGGAGAGGGAAGATCAACAAGGATGGTTTGGAAACTGGTATAACCTTTCCCCTTGGCTCAACACTTTGCTAAGTGCTCTTATAGGACCATTAATTTTGCTTGTATTAGCGTGCACAATTGGCCCATGCTTATTTAATCGCTTTTCTACATTTATCACATCTAGAATAGATTCATTGCAGACCATGCTGTTGCAATCCCAGAACACCCTCTGGGACCTCGAAAGCAGAGGGACCTACCAACCCATACCTCAGGATGAGGTGTCAAATAATTTCATCATGAGTGAAGAGGATGAGTCAATCCTGTAATACATTGTTTAGCACATTGCGTGAACCGATTCCAGGTTTGCCATTCAGGCAATAGAGCTGGGATAATGGGAGACAGACAGAAATGAACCTTTGTGGATGGAGGAAGTCAGGGATTTCCCGCAATGTCTGGACAAAGCTTGATAGAGACTTGCAGAGATCTCTCCTTGTGTCTTCAGAGGATCAACTGGGGACTTTGAGGCTCTTTCTCCTGCTTGGAGCCTCACAGATGTTTTTGGATGCTGGTTTCCAGAATTCCCAGTTAGGCCAGGCCTCAGGATACTGGGGTTGCTCACCACAGCAAAAAAGCTGGGTGTTTATGGAGCCAAATTTCAAAGGGGAATGTGGTTATTACCCTCACTGGGTTGGCTTCAGCTCTCTCTCCTGCCAAGAGTTGGGAGAAATAATGGACGCTGCTGCTTTCAAGAGTCTTTTTCCAAGTCCTGTTTATGGATCTCTGTCCTGCCTGAACAGCCACAAGCTGCCTTCCCATGTGCACCTTCCAAATGTGTTGACTCCAGCTCCCATAATCCTCAGCCACAGCTTTGCAGTTAGCACAGACAATTAGCAAATGGCAAAGATGGAGCTTTAGAGAAGGTTGTTCTCGCCCATCCACCCTGATGTCATTTTTTACCCTATGCGCATGCATGAAATGCTCTGCATATGTGTGGCGGTGCACACTCACATTCGCAAACTGGTAGCGAAGGTAAGTGAATACCACCCCTCCAGGGGAACATGGGATATAGGCAGTGGTGGGATTCAAAACTTTTAACTACCGGTTATGTGGGTGTGGCTTGGTGGGTGTGGCAGGGGAAGGCTACTATAAAATCTCCATTCCCACCTCACTCCAGGGGAAGGATACTGCAAAATCCCCATTCCCTCCCAATCAGCTGGGACTCGAGAGGAAGAGAATACATGGGGGTGGGGCCAGTCAGAGATGGTATTTATTGGTTCTCCAAACTGCTCAAAATTTCCGCTACCAGTTCACCAGAAATGGTCAGAACTTGCTGAATTCCACCTCTGGATATGGGCTTCTGCATTCCCAGGTCTCTGAAGATGGAAGTTGGATTTTGCAGATCAGCTTTCCATCTGCAGCAAGAGGTTGCTGAGCTCCCCTTCCCTCCCTCCCTCCCTCCCTCCCTTCCTCACATGGGGTGAGAGGCAGCCTTGGTTTCTCCATCTCTTTTCACTTGGTTTTTTTCTAACTTCTTTCTGTGTTTCTGTCTGTGTTGTTTTTTTAAACTTTGCAAAGTTCTGGTAACTAGTTTTTCAGTAAAGTTGGTTTTGTTCTTAGAAACTCGCTGCACTATTGCATCAGTCCTTTTGTGTGGTACCTTGAGCATTAACTTTCAAAACAAAGTAAATTTTGTTTCCTATTGGTAATAGCTGGCAGCTATTTCACATCTGTGGCATGCTCAGGCATTAACTGCCCCCTGGAGTTTTGTCTTTAACCTCAATGTCAATAAATGTCACATTTCTTTTTGTCTTCAGCCACAGGTGCCGTGTATTCCCTCCGGGGCCAGTTTCAAGCATGGAGACCCCAAACCTCTCAATTCTAGATGATGGATTTAATTCCATCTCTGCCCCTCTGATTATGAATCACATGGGCATTATTTCCCTTTCATTTCCCTCCAAAGAATTTCCCAACAATCTTTGAGTCCACGAACTGGTTGAATTATCCAGGGATCCCTCCTGAGAGGGAGAATTATGATAAAAGTTTCAGCTCTGCTCTTTGGCCAAATCCTCCAGGGGAGACTTTGAGCAGAGAAATAGGGAGTTTGGGGACAGGCAGGGTCTGTGCTCTTGAATGTCCGTCTCTCTCCTTTCCAGATGAAGCTGAGTGTTTCTCTGAGTTTCAGTCAGGAAAGCAACTGGATCATATTCCACCTTGTGAGAGTCCTTTGAATTCTTCTAATTCTTCTTTAGAAACAGAAAAGGGATTCATTGATTCACCCCATGAATGATGGATCTCCTGCTTCTGCTTCTGATGCTGCTGGTGTCCCATCCAGTCTCTGGGAAGCTGAGAATGAAATGCCCGCAGAGTTTGGAGCACCAGGATGGAAAACAACCACAGAGCTTTTTCAGCCCAGGAGACCATCTCATCGGTATAGTCATCACTGGAAGGGAAATATTGCATACAAACTTGCTTTTCAACGTGGCTCCTTCTCTTCAGTTTGTTTTTCGTGATCCGTAAGTCATTCAGAGTGATAGAGTTACACTCCCTCCATTCTAACACTCTCCTTATTTTCTATTTTTATTTTTTATTTATTCCTATATTGGAGATTATGTCTAATTTCCTGAATGATTTTGATTTCCATGGCTTCTCTCTTTGTCTGATTTTGTGAAAGAAACTCAAATCGAAAAATAGGCCTGAAAAAAAAGCTGAAAGGGCTGCAGGTTATTTTCCTCTCTCAGTTCAATCCTTAATTTATCACTTGAATAATGAATTGTATTTAAAGTAGTGGTGGAACCAATTGTAGTTGCTGTACCTCAGCCCATTTCGATGTTTTTATAACTGAGCATTGCTTTTGGATCAATGTTGGCTTAAGGCTCAGTAGGCTTTTGGAGGCTTATATATTTTTAAAAAGTAGTTGTTGCTGCCCATTATAATAACATTTTTTTTTTACAATAGGGATGTTTATGGTTTTACAGATGCCTTAATATTCATTTTCAACATTCAAATGGTCAACAAGAATTCCCAGCTTCTGCACAATCTCACACTTGGCTACAATATCCATGACAACTATTTGAGCACTTTCCGCACTTCATATGCCTTGCTGGACATTCTCTCCACTGGAGAAGCTAATGTCCCCAACTACGGCTGTGGAAGGAAGGAGAACCTTCTGGCACTTATTGATGCAGCTGACAGGGAGATCTCCATCCAGATGTCAAGATTAGGAGGCACCTACAAAGTCCCACAGGTTTGTGTGTGTTTTTCTCTCTCTGGTAAAGTGAGGGGTGGGTGGTGGTGGGTGAGCAATAGATGCAATCATGTCTTTTCAATGGAATTCAAGAGCTGCTTTTCTCCATATTAGCAAAAAATTCAATATTTTACCCCATTATGTTCATGTTGAGATTAATCATAAAAGGCCTGAAATGCAAGCAATACATTCCCTGGAGAAGACATTCTACCAACTATTTAACTGATCAAAAAATATCCCAGGTTGTTGGGGCCTCTATTGGCATCTTCATTTCCACATATAAATAATATTCAGTCGGATTGATAGAAATAGTAGCATTTTATCTATCTAAAAAGTGGAATAAAAAGGACTCTAGCAATTATAGGCCAAATAGACTAGCAGATATTGTGGCTGAAATGTATGCCTGGATCCTCTTAGTTAAACTTGAGAAAAAGGCATTCCTTGCAGAAGAAACAGAAGGTTTTAGGTAGTGAATAGCTATATAGATTTTATAAGAAATATTGCATGTCAATAATCTAATATTGGTAACAAATTTGTCTTGAAATATCTAATCTATATCGGCGAAGTAAAACACGGGTTTGCTGGCTTTCTAGATGTTAGTGCATTTGTCATAATTAACAGAGAAATATTATATAGGAAACTGATTGCCCTCAAAATGGAGCTCAGCCTGTTGGCCCTGATCCAGGCTCTTTCTCCAGGTCCTTGTTTGAGAGGGAGGTTGGGGCTCAATGGAGCAATGAGAAGAAGGGTTGATACTTACCAAGGAGGAAGGGAAGGATGCATATTTGAACCCTTGTTATTCAGTCTAGATATTGACAATTTACTTCAACTAATAAAGGATCCAAAAACACATCATAAATAAATGTTATTTTTTTCTTTGCCAAAAATTACTAAATTAGTGGACCAGTGAAATGCAGTGCACATAGTATCCAGTACTTAGATTTTAGAAAGGCTTTGATAAAGTAAACTGTTAAATCTCGCACTGAGGAGACTGAGGCGGCTGTTAGTTCAACACGTTTATTGTTTATCAGGCTGACAGGAACGAACAGAACACAAGCTGTCTGACAGCTATTTATACTCGCAGCTGTCAGACAGCGAACCAATAGAATTCAACCAATTCTCCCGCCGGCTGGAGCGTGCGCCTGGACCAATCAGAGAGCTTCCCTGAACGCCCTCTGCTGGCCAGGCTCATCAATATATAACACCCCTTTCCCCCGGATCGCGCATGCGTAATCTTCGAGATAACCCTGGCGTCTGTGCACGTGTTGCGAACGCCTCGGCAAAGATGGCGCATCGTCCGAGGAGGAAGGAGTGTCGGCTCCGCCTTTATGATGAACAGTCAGTGGAGTGGCTCTGGCAGGCCCAACCCCCTGCAAGGAACCCAACGGAACAGGTAAGGTTGCCAGCGCACCGGGGATGGATTGCGCGGACTCGGAGACAGGGTTTTTTGCATGGTCGGGCCGGCAGGCGGCGTTGCTAGGGCCTGGTTGTTTCAGTCCGGTGTTCGTGCTCGCAGGTTCTTCTGTAGGTCGCCGCCGCAGCAGGTCTACATGCCGCCGCCAATATCTCCCATCGTGGAGGAGGACCCTGTAAGAACAGGGCCCTGTTACATCGGCAATTTGCCCCGGCACCCATTTCGGCTCCCCTGCAAAATTGCGAGCGAATACTCCCTCCCCCACCAGAAAGGCCCTTGGAGGTGCTGAAGGAGACAAGGGAGGGGGAGAATAGAGAGGGTGAAAGCGGTCTAAAGTAGACCTGAGGCGGCGGCCCATTAAAAGTTCTGAGGGAGCTTTGCCGGTGGATGGGCAAGGAGTAGAGTGTTGGGAACGGAGGTATGTGTGAATGCGAGCGGGCCAAGGGAGGGCAGACATACGGGCAAATGCGTCTTTGGCAGATCGTACGGCACGTTCTGCCAGGCCATTGCTGGCCGTGTGGTAGGGGGAGACGGGGGCGTGGCGCATACCTAGTGAAGCAAGGAAGGATTTGAACTCAGCAGAGGAGAATTGGGGCCCGTTATCAGAAACGATAACATCGGGCAGCCCGTGTGTTGTAAAAAGCGAATCAAGAATGCGGATAGTGGCCATGGAGGTGGAACTGGTCATTGGGAATAGTTCCACCCATTTGGACCATGTGTCCACAACGATGAGGAAAGAATGACCATCAAGAGGACCCATGAAGTCGATATGTAAACGACTCCATGGGGCCATTGGCCGTTCCCACTCCCGGGGTGGAGAGGTCGGAGGGGCCGCTTGCACGCGTTGGCAGGGGGCACATCGTTGAACGTAGGAAGTGATGTCTGCATCCATGGACGGCCCCCAGACATATCCACGGCCGAGACCCTTCATACGGACGATGCCTGGGTGGCCGTCATGGAGGCGAGACAGCACTGCGCTGCGCAGGGAGGTGGGAATGACTACCCGGGATCCCCATAGAAGGCAATTCTGAAGAACAGAGAGTTCTAAATGGCAGCGGAAGAATGGAAGCATAAGGAGATCGGTGGCACATGCTGACCAACCCCGGGTTACAGCGGCCATAGCGCGGGAGATTAAGGGGTCGGTGCGGGAAGCCTGCGTGATGTCCGAAACGGACATTGGAAGGCTAAGGTCAGTAAGGAGGCATATGGAGTGAGTAGGAGCCGGGTCAGTGATAGGAAGAGGAAGAGGGCAACGGCTTAAGGCGTCTGTGTGAGCGATGTGACCGCCGGGCTTGTAAGAAAGGGAGTAGGAGTAGGCGGATAGGAACTCTACCCAGCGGGACATGCGTGGGGACAAAATCGGAGGGGTAGGGCGGTCACCGGCAATGATGCCGAGAAGGGGCTTATGATCTGTCACTAAGGAGAAGGGGCGGCCGTAGAGATAGTGGTGAAACCGTTTTACTCCCGCAACGGCGACCAGCGCCTTCTTATCAAGCTGGCTGTAATTTCGCTCAGGCTTTGATAAGGTGCGGGAGTAAAAGGCGATGGGAAGTTCTGAGCCATCAGGGAAAGAGTGACTAAGGACAGCCCCAACCCCAAAGGGGGAAGCGTCACACACCAAGACAAGAGGAAGAGTCTCGTCGTATTGGGCGAGGACCGGAGGGGCAGTAAGTGAGCGTTTGACAGCCGCGAGTGCCTGCACCTCACGGCTTGTCCAATTCCAAGGTGTCGCAGAGTCGAGGAGGTGGTGGAGAGGTTCCTCCAGGGAGGCTTTGTGGGGAATAAAGGATGAATAAAAGTTTAAGAGACCTAAAAAGGCTTGCAGCTCCGTTTTGTTTGTAGGGGGGGGAGCAGATAGAATAGCCTCGAGTTTGTCGGGATCGGGGTGAACACCGTCAGAGTCAATGCGGTACCCCAGAAATGTGACAGCAGGGACACCTAATTTGCATTTGGAAGCTTTTAGGTGCAGTCCAGCAGCGCGGAAACGCTGAAGGACTGCGTGCAACGTTTTAACGAGTTCCAATGCATCTGGGGCAGCGATTAAAACGTCATCGAAATAGGGTGTGACCCTGGGAATGCCATGAAGCAAACGCTCCATTAAGCCTTGGAAAATTCCCGGGGCTACACTAATTCCGAACTGCAAGCGGCGGCATTTGAATGCGCCGCGGTGTGTCACTATAGTCTGCGCAAGCGCGGTGGGCTCGTCCACGGGCAGCTGCTGGTATGCCTGCGCAAGATCTAATTTTGCAAAAATTCGGCCTTTCCCAGTGAGTGCAATACACTCTGGAGCAGTCAAAACGCCCTTCTGAGCAAACTCGAAGTCCGTTCCCGAACTTCTGGTTTGCCCGTAGGGCCAGTTTTTTGCTCTCCGGAGGCTTCAGGGAAGCTCATGAAGCCTCCAGAGGGCCTCCGGGGGCGGGAAGGCTCTTTTTACCATCCCCAGGCTCCTATAAAGGCTCTGGAGCCTGGGAAGGGCGAAAAATGGCTTTTAAAAAGGGTGAACTCAGCTGGCCAGCGCTCACATGCGCGCTGGCCAGCTGACAGGGCAGCGCCTTGCGTGCCCTAACAAATGGCTCCTCGTGCCACCTGTGGAACGCGTGCCATAGGTTCGCCATCACTGCCCTATACCGTTTCAGACAAATGGCTATCCAACATCTTCTTAAAGATTTCCATAACTTTTGAAGGCAAGCTGTTCCACTGATTAATTGTTCTAACTGTCAGGAAATTTCTCCTCAGTTCTAAGTTGCTTCTTTCCTTGATTAGTTTCCACCCATTGCTTCTTGTTCTACCCTCAGGTGCCTTGAAAAATAGTTTGACTCCCTTTTCTTTGTGGCAAGCCCTGAGTCTTACACTGAGGCTAGAAAAACCAAATGTACAGGTACAGATTAGGTGAAACCTGGCTCAATAGCAGTAACTGTGAGAGGGATCTTGGAATCTTAGTGGACAATCTCTCAAATGTGAGCCAGCAATGTGTGGCAGCAGCCAAAAAAAGCCACTGGAATCCTAGGCTGCATCAACAGAAGGATAGAATCCAAATCACGAGAGGTATTGGTACCATTTTATAATGCCTTGATAAAACCACCCTTGGAATAGGGCATGGATGGCGAACCCTTTTGGCACCAAGTGCTCTTGTCAGGGATGCAATCTGGAAGAGGAATTGACCAGTGTGCATGCCGGTGTGCACATGTGCACCAGACAGCTCCTCTTCCAGTTCCTGGCACTGCCATGTGCACAACGGCCAGCTGATCGTTGTGCTCACATGCACACAAGAAACCTGGAAGAGCAACGGGCAAGGCCACGCGTGCCAGTCAACTTGGCTTTGCATTCCACTTAGCCCAAGCTAAGAATATGAAGCAGAGGGCACCATTTCCCCTCCTGGGGCCTCCGTGTATCCCATTTTTGGCCTCCCCAGCCCCCAGAAGTACTGTGCCAGCCAAAAGCTTTGGTCTTACTTTGCAGTTTCAGTCCATGGGGCTTGCGAAGGTAAGGCCTGCACTCAGCCGGTGGGTGGGGACTGGCAAGTGGGCAGGGTGATTTGGGTGGGGCAGCCTCATGGTCCCACGTGAGTGGGATTAATTGCTTCAGTGGGCTATATCCAGCCCGTTTGAGGACCCCTGGTATAGGGTTTCCTTCTTGAGCAGGGGGTTGGACTAGAAGACCGCAAAGATCCTTTCCAACCCTTTTATTTTGTTATAAGTTCTGTTATGGGTACATTTGTTTAGCATGCTAAATACCTATTGGAACATGCTGATTTACACTGTGATATTATCACACTTACACATTGGATTATATACCCTGTGAGGAAGACTTGGGTTCTTTTGTCATAATAATTATCTGATAATTAATACCGGTAAATCAAGTTCAAAAGTTATGGTCTTTGGGAAATGACATCCTAGCCATAGATGGTCAGCCAATAGAGCAAATAAGACCTTTCCTTGCCTGGGGTAGTTTTCTCTGAGACTGAATCTTGGCTCCCTCATCATCAAAGGAGCTCAGTTAGATCAAAGACATGAGTGAAAGTGGTGCTTAAAAGAAAACCTCATAGCTCTCCAGCTTCCTCAGCCCCAATTATTGAAGTATCTGAGGCCAAGTTTTCCCCCATGTTCTTACATCAATTTGATGTTTGGGGCTTCAGAGAGAAACCACGAGCAGAACCAACCCAATCACAGCCTCAGAGGAGGATCTTGGGGTGGACAAAAGGACTCCAGCTGCTACCCCTCAGATCTGATTTGGGAATTTACACAATTTCTACATTGTCTAAAATCAGAAAATATGGGTATTGGCATAAAATTTAATCTAGGCTACGGATTATCAGCTTTTATTTCTACAGAAAGCAAAAGACTGTATGACCTTTTTGTCTCCCTCCTTAACAGAGCAGGCAGAGAGAGAAAAGCAGGCATGTGCCCAAAACTTTTCCAAACATCTTATAGCTTGCACAGAACGTCATTGCTATAGAAACATAATTTGATATCACGCAAATTTCATGATTTTTGTCAGCGTTCTGAAAACCATAGACTGTAGAAGGGAAAAGAAATCCATTTTTTGGAGTATAACTCATAGCTTTGTTAGGGAATGCTGAACATACATTTTAAGGTACAAGCAAGGCTACTTGGCAGATTCCACATTTTACTTTTCACAAGATGTTACTTTGCTAGGTAAGCTTTGCAATTCACCTAGAAGTTTTATCTATGTAGTTGGCACGTTAGGTTACAATGGAGCTTCTATCAACAGCAATTTAACAAAAGCTGAATTAGGTTACACTCTGTGTATGCTCTAATGCAGTGATGGCAAATCTTTTAGAGACCGAATGCCCAAACTGCAACCCAAAACCCACGTATTTATCTTGGTGTGCCAACACGGCAATTTAACCTGAATAATGAGGTTTTAGTTTAGAAAAACAACTCATACATGATTAACGTCTTTTCTCTGAAACCCCCCCCCCCCACAAAAACAGCGCTTTCAATGATACAAACACCTTTTTATTGAAAGGTAAACATTTGCCTTTGCAGGCTTTTGATTACTGTGACTTTTGCTGTTGAATGCAAGCTGATAATTTTTCTAACCTTGACTCATACGTTGTAAGTTTGAGAACAACACGTGCAGCACTCAGGTCATCTGTTAGTCCAGGGGTGTCAAACTCAATTTCAATGTGGGTCCCATTGTGTTTGACTTCGGAGGCCATTCTGGGCACGGCCAGCTCCCACTGCTGATGTGCTCACTCTCCTTCGTTGCCCATGGTGAGTGCAGGAGGTCAAAGTATTGGATCAGAGGGAGGCCCACTCCCTCTCCTTACGAGACCTAGCTTTGTAACCAAAGCATCCTCAATGATAGGATAGGAGACCGCCAGGAGAGGTCAGGAGGATGGGACAAGGAGATGGTAAAAGGAAACAGGGCTGTTGGTGATCAAGTGCTAAGGCAGGATTTACTCACACCCTCACCCTCTCTCATTATAATCTCCTTCCTTCCCTTCTTTTTCCTTCCCTCTTCATTCTTTCCTCCCCTCTTTCCTTCTTTTTGCTTCCTTGCTCTCTTCTCCACTTTCCGTCTTTTACTTGGTCTTTCCTGTCCCTTCTTGGATGTTCCAATGCAAAAGGGGAAACATTCCTTGCCTTGTGATCAAATGCCACTTTTGCTAGTAGTTTGTGGCCACTCAAAAGACTGAGGACAAACCAGGCTCAGTTTATTCCATGCTTGCATTTCATGGGGACAGACTACAGGACAGCAAAACTGTCAAAATGATGGCTCTGGTAGTTGATCAGAGCTCCTCTGTTTTTTATGTGCAACAGCTTTAGCATTTAAGAGCAGAGCTAAGTTAGTTGCTTTTCTATGAATACATAATGATCCTTGAATGATCTCTTCTGTAGGGCCACTGCCATGGTCTAATTCAGACTGGAAATATAGCAAAGGAAACTATTTCCCCAATTGCTTTGTCCTTCCCCCCCCCCCCAACTGAAAACAGCTGTTTGCAACCCACAAGGAGGGGATACTTTCCTAAGAGCTCAGAATTCAAGGATACCAATGTGCCCATGACCACCACCAGATGGATTCGTAACTGGCTGACCAACCGCACTCAACGTGTAGTCCTCAATGGAACTGCATCTACATGGAGGGAGGTATGCAGTGGAGTACCCCAAGGGTCTGTTTTGGGCCCAATACACTTCAATATCTTCATCAATGATTTGGATGAGGGAATAAATGGGGAACTCATCAAATTTGCAGATGACACCAAGCTGGCAGGAATAGCCAACACTCCAGAAGATAAGCTAAAGATACAGAAGGATCTTGACAAACTTGAACATTGGGCACTATCTAACAAAATGAAATTCAATGGTGAAAAGAGTAAGGTTCTTCATTTAGGCAACAAAAATGAAATGCTCAACAGTAGTAACTGTGAAAGCGATCTTGGAGTCCTAGTGGACAACCATTTAAATATGAGCCAGCAGTGTGCAGCAGCTGCCAAAAAAGCCAACACAGTTCTAGGCTGCAAAAACAGAGGGATAGAATCAAGATCACGTGAAGTGTTAATACCACTTTATAATGCCTTGGTAAGGCCACACTTGGAATACTGCATTCAGATTTGGTCGCCACGATGTAAAAAAGATGTGGAGACTCTAGAAAGAGTGCAGAGAAGAGCAACAAAGATGATTAGGGGACTGGAGACTAAAACATAGGAAGAACGGTTGCAGGAACTGGGTATGTCTAGTTTAATAGAAAGAAGGACTAGGGGAGACATGATAGCACTGTTCCAATATCTCAGGGGTTGCCACAAAGAAAAGGGATTCTAACTATTTTCCAAGGCACCTGAGGGTAGAACAAGAAGCAATGGGTGGAAACTAATCAAGGAGAGAAGCAACTTAGAACTGAGGAGAAACTTCCTGACAGTTAGAACAATTAATCAGCGGAACAACTTGCCTCCAGAAGTTGTGAATGCCCCAACACTGGAAGTCTTTAAGAAGATGTTGGATAGCCATTTGTCTGAAACGGTATAGGGTTTGCTGCCTGGGCAGAGGGTTGGACTAGAAGACCTCCAAGATCCCTTCCAACTCTGCTATTGTATTGTATCTCAGGGAGGGTAAGGCCATGGGGTCCTAGTGATAGAAGAGACCCTCAAGGCCTCCCCAACCGAACTAAGATACCTCCTGCTTCTCCCTCTCTTCCTGCAACAAGGACTCACTTACTTTCCAAACCTCTATCTCCTCTCTTGTTTCTCGGCTTCTTTGCCTTTGAAGAAGGGAGAGGAGGGTTGGCTGGGAAATGCTTTTTGTGCCAAGAATGGACGCTCCTGGGTGCTATAATATTGTGCAGATTCAGGCACCCATCTTCTTTTGCAGAGTCAGGGATCCAGAAACTTTCATTCTCGGGGGTGGGTGGGTGGGTGGGGAAAGTGTTTAATTGCAGGTCTTCTGCTCCTTCCCTCCCCCCAACTACTTTCCACTTAGCTACTTAATGAGGCTTCTTTGTCTCAAGGAGCAGCAAATGGGGCCAGACAGAGACAGGCAATCCAAGTGTGTTTGGCAGAGAAAGCATACTTCAGCCAAGGCACCCAAACTGCTGCCAATGGTGTGGGTGACAGCTGAGCATGCAAATGGGGCCAGACAGAGACAGGCAGGGTAAGAGAGTAGTGTGTGTGTGTGTGTGTGTGTGCATGTGTGTGTGTGTGCGTGTGTGTGTGTGTCAGAGAAAGCGTGCTTCAAGCCATGGCACCCAAACTGGTGTGGCCGACACCTTTGCAGGGAGGCAGGGTGTGTGTCTGTACTTTCATCCCCATTCAAGCAGGGCCTCTTATTTCCCCCCCAGCACAGTTGGGGCATGCAGGCTGCTGCCACCTAAGCACCATGATTGCCCCCTCCCCAGCCAGCCAGCCAGCCCCACCTGACCTGCTCCCTGCCGGCTCCTGCAAAGCCTCGACATTCTCCTCCTCCTCTTCTTCTTTGTGTGGTCGTCCTCCTCCGCCCAAGTGGCAGTGGGCTCCACAGGACAGGTTTTCATTTCTGCCCTGGGGCAGAAATCTCTGGTGGGCTGGAAGTGAGTGTGAATGGCCTGGCTCTCCAGTGCTTCCTGGGTCAGTTGGAGGCTTCCTTCAGCCTTCAAACAGTTGCAGGGCTTGTTTGGGGTTTTTTGCTTCCAGGTTGGTGCAGGAGGCTTTCCAGGGCCAAAATGAAAAAAAAAAACCCTGGCTTTCTGCACCCCACGTTGGCCCTGGAAAGCCTCCTGCACCAACCTGGAAGCAAAAAATAAAAAAATAAAACCCCTGCAACTGTTTGAAGGCTGAAGGAAGCCTCCAACTGAGCTTGAAAGCACTGGAGGCCCAGTCTGTTAGATATTAGCATATATCGCTGTAAGTCTCCACTCAGGTCCGCCGCTAGGGCGGGAACTTGGGATCATTCTGATTGGTCGAGAGGCGTACCCGATCCCTATAAAAGGGGAACCCTCAGACCACACTCCAAGCTGGATCACTACTACTATGAATAAAGAGCTGTTAAGTCACTACTTGTCCGGAGTCTGTTCTCTCGTTGCCCGAATCTAACACTGGCGACGAAGGTGGGATTGAGAGACAGATAGGACGAAGAAGTCACCTCCAGAATCCAAGGATTCGATCCAGCCTAGGAATTCGTCGGAAATTCCGGCAGCCATCTCAGCGCGGCAAATTTAAACGCAGTCAAGATGGCGATGCATACTCCTCCAGCTCCTTTCGACCCAATCGCCGATCATTGGGAATCCTACATGCTCAGGTTCGAGTGCTTTCTCGAAGCAAACGAGTACACAGGAATACCGGACTCTGAAAAGAAGAATATCTTCCTGAGCTACTGCGGCCGAGAGGTTTTAGAAACGTCCAGGGACCTCTCTGAGCCAACCCCCATCCAGGCAGTAACATGGACGGCGCTGCAACAGACGCTGCAAACGCATTACGCGCCAAAACCTTCCCGCCACGTTTGCCGCCAAGGATTCAACACGAGGAACCAGAAGGCGGGAGAATCTATCAACCAGTACATTGCAGCTCTACGGAAAGCAGCCGCGCATTGTGGATTCAGGGATTTGGACGAGCAAATCCTGGATCGCCTCATTTGCGGGTTGAGAGACATTTCCCTACAGAAACGGTTGTTGGCGAAGCCCAACTTAAGCCTACAGATTGCACTCGATGAGGCGCGAGCATCCGAATCAGCGGACAGATCATCCGAGACCATACAACGTGGATACAGCGCGGTCCAGACCGGAACCAGACACGCCAGAGTACACTACGAGGACACCGAACAAGAGGTCGAGGACACCGAGATCAAAGACAGCCATCGTATGAGGAGCAGTCACACGAGACCGGTGGGTAAACCAGAATTCCGTTTGCCAACATGTGCAAGTTGCGGAGGGAACCACCCCCGGTCTACCTGTCGGTTCAGAAACGTTGTTTGCTCGCATTGCGACAAACTGGGGCACATCGCAAGAGTGTGCCGGAGCGAAGTCCCTGCCTCACAAAGGCAGCCTCCTATGTACCGCCAACAGAAGCCCAACCCAGGGGCTTGGCGAAAAACAAAGGGCGCCCAGAAAGAAACCCAAGGGAGTTTGCCGAGAGAGATTACACACAAAGAGATGAAAGGGCGTATTACCAGAGAGCCGAGAGAGAGTATCCTCAGGATGCCGATGCCGAGAGAGAGTTGACCCAGAGAGAACCATTATGAACCTATCTCACAACGATAGGTCAAGTCCGCACCAAGCGGCCTAAAAAGCTGAAAATCACTGTCCTCCTGGAGGACTCCCCTTGCGAGCTTGAAGTTGACACGGGATCGTCCCTGACGATCATTTCATGGTCCGCCATGAAAAAGGCAATCCCTAGCCTTAAAAAGCGCCAACTGTGTACACCAGACATCCTGCTACGAGACTACCAGGGGAACAGGGTCCCCATCGTGGGTCAGGGCACGTTTCGGGTACAATTCAAGGACATCGTAGCCCAGCTGCCCATGACCGTCGCCAGCGCGCCCTTACAGAGCCTCCTGGGACTGGATTGGTTTGAAGCCCTGGGGTTAGAAGTCACAGGAATCAACGCCGTGGAGAACAGCAGCGCTGAGCAGATGTTTAAGGAGTTCGAGGATGTGTTCAGCCCGGGGCTTGGTAAGTATGTGGGTAAACCAATATCCTTCAATTTAGACCCAAACGTGGCGCCAATCCGACTCAAACCTAGAAGAGTGCCTTTCGCACTCCGTCCCAAAATTGATAAAGAGATAGATAAACTCGTTGAACAGGGGATCCTTGAACCGGTGGATCACGCGTGCTGGGAAACGCCCATTGTGACCCCAGTTAAACCAGATGGGTCAGTCCGCATCTGCGCGGACTATAAATGTACAATTAATGTCGCCCTACAGCAAAGCGCGTATCCTGTGCCAGTAGTCCAACACCTATTGCACTCGTTGGGGCCAGGAAAAATATTTGCTAAATTAGATATGGCACAAGCGTATCAGCAGCTGCCAGTGGATAGCGCCACGGCGGAGGCCCAGACTATAGTGATGCACAGGGGTGCTTTCAAGTGCAACCGGTTACAATTCGGCATAAGCATAGCTCCCGGTCTGTTCCAGAGCGTCATGGAACGGCTTTTGCAAGGAATACCAGGGGTCGTCCCGTATTTTGACGACATCTTGGTATCAGCTGCAAACGAGGAGCAACTATTAAAAAGGGTCAGAACCGTTCTTGACAGAATTAGAGAAAAGGGTCTCCGCATAAAAAAGGAAAAATGCCAAATTAACGTGCCTAGCGTAGAGTTCCTGGGTTATAGAATCGATGGTTTGGGCATACATCCAACATCGAAGAAAATTAAGGCGATCCAGGACGCCCCCACACCACGAAATCAAACCGAGTTGCAGGCATTCCTTGGACTACTTAACTTCTACAGCATTTTTCTGAGACAGAAAGCTACCGTTGCTGAACCACTACACCGGCTCCTCACAAAGAACGAGAAATGGACATGGGGACGCTCCGAGGCAGCAGCTTTCGCCGCAGTCAAGCGCCTGCTCACAACAGACTCGCTACTCGTCCAATACAGCCAAACGCTACCACTAGTATTGACCTGCGATGCATCACCTTTCGGCGTCGGCGCAGTTCTCAGCCACAGAATGCCAAACAGGAACGAAGCGCCCATAGCATTCTACTCAAGGACTTTATCATCGGCCGAAAGAAACTACAGCCAGATGGACAGGGAAGCGTTAGCCGCTGTGGCAGGAGTCAAACGTTTCCACGAGTATCTCCACGGCCGCGATTTCGAACTCATTACGGACCACAAACCACTGCTGGGTCTTTTGGCGGGAAACCGCCCCACACCAGTCTCACTCTCCCCGCGCATGACCAGGTGGACTGTTTTCCTGGCCGCGTACTCCTACAAACTTATACATCGGCCGGGCTCCACACTAGGGCACGCAGACGCACTCAGCCGTTGTCCACTTCCAGAACTATTAACAGACCCCACGCCCGAGGTACCAGTTTTACTAATTGACTGTTTGGACTCAGGACCTGTTTCTTCTTTGGACGTTGCTAGATTTTCTACAAAGGACAATGTAATCAGACAAGTACAAACTTGGGTATGGAGGGGGTGGCCCAAGGGAAATGTGGGACCCGAATTCAAACCGTTTTGGTCAAAACGCGAGGAATTGTCGGTGTTACAAGGTTGTTTGTTATGGGGGGATCAAGTTATTGTTCCATACGCATTGCGGAGAAATGTATTGGAAGCGTTACATGTTGGGCATCCGGGGATCGTAAGGATGAAAGCGTTAGCAAGGAGTTACGTTTGGTGGCCAAACATGGACAAAGAGATAGAGGAATGGGTAGCCACTTGCAATCTGTGCCAAGAGTCTAGACCAGCACCCCCTGAAGCGCCCGCCACAGAATGGGACAAACCGAAAGCACCCTGGTCGCGAATACACATTGATTTCGCAGGGCCAATCCAGGGACAAACGTTTCTCATAGTTGTGGATGCATACTCCAAATGGTTGGAAGTAGTCCTAATGACTTCAATTACGGCAGAGGCAGTCATTAAGGTACTACGGCGACTTTTCGCCACTCATGGCCTGCCCGACCTCCTGGTCTCCAATAACAGGCCCCAGTTCACGGCCATACAATTCGAAACATATCTAGCAGGACAGGGAATTCGGCATGCCCTTGTCGCGCCATTCCATCCGGCCTCGAACGGACAGGCGGAGAGAATGGTGCGATCTGCAAAAGAGGCCCTCGCTAGGATGGGCCCAGGTGATTGGCAAACACGTATTGATCATTACCTTCTAATCCAGCATATTACCCCCAGCGCCACGACGGGTAGGAGCCCCGCTGAACTCCTCATGGGCCGCCATCTACGGTCTCACCTGGACCGACTTCACCCAAATTACTCTGCCACGTCACCCCCAGACTCTACAAGTAAAATTCGGAATTTTAGCATAGGGGATTCAGTATACGCCCACAACTATGCAGGGGGAACACTGTGGATGCCGGCAAGGGTAATTGGTATCACGGGTCCAAAATCATACTTGCTGGAATTAGAAGATGGTAGGAACTGGAAAAGGCACATAGACCAACTCCGGGGTCGCCTAGCACACTCAAATTTGCGATCCGCTAATGAGGACTATATTCCGCCGGAAAGTCAGCAACCCGAGAGCCCAAATACAGAGGATTACAGTACCCCGGAGCCCGGAGTGGAACTGGAAATCAACGATGGAATGGGACAGCATCCGAGCGAGGAAAGCCTTCCAACCCCCAACTGCGAAACAGAACAAGCAGAACAAGCCGATCTCACACCCACTCCAACTCAACCCGAACTCCGACGATCCACCCGTGTGAGACAGAAACCGACATACTTAAAGGACTTTATCACTAACAGGAACACTCCGTCTAAGAGGGGAGGGGTGTTAGATATTAGCATATATCGCTGTATGTCTCCACTCAGGTCCGCCGCTAGGGCAGGAACTTGGGATCGTTCTGATTGGTCGAGAGGCGTACCCGATCCCTATAAAAGGGGAACCCTCAGACCACACTCCAAGCTGGATCACTACTACTATGAATAAAGAGCTGTTAAGTCACTACTTGTCCGGAGTCTGTTCTCTCGTTGCCCGAATCTAACACAGTCCATTCACTTCCAGCCCAGCGGAGTTTCCTGCACAATGTGAGCGCGCGCGTGCGCACACACACACACACATACACACACTGCATACTCATGCATCCCTCAACCTGGCCCTTGGCATTTTTAAAACCCACCACTGTTAGCAACCCACAAGGAGGGGATACTTTCTTAAGAGCTCACAATTCGGGAATAACAGGGGGGGGAACCCTGCGCTTTCCACACCCCATTTTGGCCCTGGAAAGCCTCCTGCACCAACCTGGAAGCAACCCCCTCCCCGCCCAAAACCCTGCAACTGTTTGAAGGCTGAAGGAAGCCTCCAACTGACCCAGGAAGCACTGGGGTAGGGGGCAGGCCATTTACACTCACTCCCAGCCCGTCGGAGTTACTTGTGCAATGTGAGCCCCCCCCCATTTCATACTCAAGCTTCCGCACCCCCCTGGCCCTCCACAAAGGCCCAAAAACCAGCTGGCCGGCAGGAGGTGTGCCTGCATGTGGATGCTAATGCAGCTGGGCTGGGGCAGCTGGCGTGCCGGGAGAGGACGCTCTGCATGCCACAGGTTCTACATCACGGGTCTAATCCTTTCAATTCCTTTTTCAGATCAATCCTGAAACTGTGTCAGAAGCTCTGAGTGATAAAAGTCGATTCCCCTTTTTCCACCAGATGGTCCCCAAAGAAGGATTCCAGTACCCAGCAATTGTCCAGCTGCTCCTCCACTTCAGATGGACCCTGATTGGCCTCTTTGCTTCAGACACAGGAAAGGGAGAGAATTTCATGAGGATTTTCCCTCCTGTGCTTGTCAGGAATGGAATTTGTGTGGTTATATCACAACTGTTCTCAACAACTGGACATACAGCAGCCCTCAGGGATTCCCTCTCTAAGTGGAGACAAGTCAACGTCTTTGTTCACTTCATGGAATTTGATTTCATTTGGGACAGAATTCTTCCTTTCCATTTAACACTTATGTGTCTCCCAGGACCCATTGAGGGGAAAGTCTGGATCCTCACAAGTTTTAAAGCATATCAAATAAACAAGCGCAGACTTCTCAAATACATCCATAGTATTTGGAACTTTGGTTACCTGGAAAAAGAAAGGCCAATAGATTCTGCCTTTAAACCCCAATTCTTTGTGGAAGTAAAGTTTCAAGATCATTATTTTCATTGTTCTCTTTCAAAGAATGTCTTTTCTGTCAAAGGCCGCAGAAGATGCACCCAGAAAGCCCCACTGGAGACCCAGTGGAAAAGGGACAGAGGAAGGACCCCAAATCAATACCACTATTACAGTCTCACAAAGACTCTGGCCCAGGCCCTGAATGCTGCATATTCCTCCAGATCGAGGAGGGGAAGGAAGGAGGGAGAAAAGATCTTGGGGTCTTCAAGGCTGCAGCCATGGCAGGTATGGGGGTCCTGATGTGGATCCATTAATCTTAGGTCTTTTGGAGGAGGAATCCAGAGGAGAGAGAGGGGAACCATCTCAACAGATCTGGCCAATTTAATTACTCAGGGAATTAATGCTTCCAAAGAGTAGATACCATGGCATTTTTATATTTAGCACTGCTAATTGGAAAATGCTGTATTCTTTTAAAAATTAATTCCTGTATTTGTGGGTTTGTGATTAGCCTGGTGGAATTCCACTTTTCTTCCGTCCACATTGCACGTGGGGCTGTGAGCAGCTGGACAGGCAGCTAAGCCTCCCTATTCTCCTCCCATGAAAGGGAGCCTCGCGTGGATCTGGATGCTTTATTGGGAGAAGAGGGCAGGTGAAACTGAGGAGAGGCAAAGAGTGGAAATCAAATAGAAAGACGAGATAGGCAGCATTAACTACCAGCCAGCAAAGAAGCAGCTGAAACCTCCCCAGCGATGCTCCGTGTGAGGGACAGAGGCCGTCTCCGGATGACCAGGGGTCTCGGTCACAATGGCTGCTTCCATCTTCTTCAAAGGCTGACAGAAAACGGAGTCTGGCTTCAGACCTTATAGTGAGGCTTATCTGCCCCCGGCCACTAGGTGGGGCTAGAGCAACAACAGCACAATAGTTACCGTATTTTTCAGAATATAAGACGCACCTTTTTCCCCTCAAAAAAGAGGCTGAAAATCTGGGTGCGTCTTATACATCGAATACAGCCATGGGGGGGGGGGGGCTAGAGGAACAACACAACAACAGTTACATGTTGTGGCATGACAACCTTTATAAATTTGGAGGGGACCCTGAGACCATCTAACCCAGCCCCTCTTCTCTGCAGGAATCCCAGTTAAAGCTTCTCTGACTGATGGCTGCTCAATCTTTGCATTCAGATAATCCATGAAGGGGAGACCGAATTTCCCTGCTTTACTGGCTCAGCTCTAAAACAGCTCATCCTTTTATGATTTTTTTTCTCTCATTCAGCTAAAATCTCCTCTCTTGTAACTGAATTCATTTTCAATCCATGTCTGACACTCTGGAATAAGAGTGAGCGGATCTTACACTCGTGTGTAACAGGAGTCAGTTATTGGAAGATGGCTCTATCCAGTGGTGGAATTCAATTTATTTGACTACCTGTTCTGTGGGCGTGGCTTGGTGGTCATGTGACTGGGTGGGTGTAGCTGGGTGGTCATGTGACTGGGTGGGTGTGGCTTGGTGGCCTTGTGACTGGGTGGGCATGACTTGGTTCTATGTCTGAGTGGTCATGTGATTGGGTGGGCGTGGCTTGGTCATGTGATTGTGTGGGTGTGGCCAACTTGACATCACTCCCTTCAAGGGGTGTCTTGCCTGGCCTCTCCTCACATCAACGAGATACAATTTCCCTGTCTATTTATTTACTACTACTGAACATCCAAAATACACAATTTAATCCTATGTATATATGCCATATGTGTACATACATATTACATAGTATAGTGTGTGTATAGGCACACAAAAAGATACATTATCTACTATACTGTATGTATATGTACACACACACACACACACACACACACACACACACAGCTCTTCTAAAATTATATGTGAAGTTCCCAGAATATGACACTATACACAGTCAACCTCACTTACTACTTTGGAAAAACACACCCAGAGTCCACTTTCTGCCACTCATTTAACTTAACTTGAATATTTTACATAAAAAGGATGTAATAATAGCTATAGTCAAATCAATGTTTAATAATCATAATAATTATATGCATATATATTAGATTAATGATATGAGACTTTATGTAAATTGTAAGTGAAGACTATTGTGAGGAAGCACAAAAGCTTTGTAACCAATCAACACACTGTAGGAAATTGGAGGGTGGTTTTTATACTCTGTGTGTGTTTATGTCTGTTTGTTTTCTGTTTGTTTAAAATTAAAAACTTTAAAAAAAAATTTAACTTCTGCACATTAGAACATTACACAGGCCTTCAGATGTTCTTCCCTAGCCTGCACATGACTGTTAGAGGCAGGAGATGTCATGGATTGAGTAAAATGTGGCAAAACTCACTTAACAACTCTCTTGCTTAGCAATCAAAATGTTGGGCTCAATTGTCATAAGTCAAGGACTATCTCTGCCTTCCTCTGCATGGCAGCCTTGTCCTAGTTAACTCCTTCCCTTTTCTGGCAATTTCCCCCTCTGTTAGAGGCACCAAAATAATCCAGTGGATATAAGGTCTCCTGCTGGAGCAGGGGGTTGGACTAGAAAGAAAGAAGTTGTTCAACATTGTGGGCTGCCTGGGAGGAGGCAATAGAGACCCTTTCCCCGTTTCCTCTGGATCTCCCTTCTTCCCCCCAGTTTTCCTTTCCTCCAATTCATCCATTCCCCCCCCCCCCCCCAGAGTGAGGCAGTGCTGTTTTGCCTGGGAGTGTTCTGGGTTCTGGAAGGGGTAGTGTGGAGGGGAGATTGCGGTGGGGGTTGGCTGGGCTCCCCAGAACTTCTTTGGGAGAAGCGCCACGTCAGGTTTCCAAATAGCATCCAAAATTAAATCAGAGTCCAAGGCAAAGTATTGCTCAAAGTTCCAATTTACTAAGAGAGCCATGTTGGCACATCTGGGAAAACCCAAATCTGAGCTTCCTGGGTTTTCCCCACCCAGTTGAAAGTTTAAGATCTTGCCTCCACACCCACAGGTCCATCACATGATCCAATCTTCCACTGCCACATGCTGGCAGTTGCACCCATCCAGTTGCAGTCAGGTGCAGAGGTGTAGAGACATAGGATGGCCTTGGATTCTAGAAAGGAATTTTATTTGGCTACATAGCATTTTACTCCGTAGCATCCCCACTCCCAATTCCCCACACTAGAACCAACATAGTAAAATAATAGAAAGTGTGGCAGGGCAAAGATCCAAAAAGAAATATGGCTGCAGGCCTCAAATTTCTTCCAGTCCATCATTAATGTTCTTATACAGTACAAGGCTCCATTGCTAGTCAAATCCTAGTAGCTAAAAATCAGATATTTTTCTACTGCTTTTTACTTATGCACCCTTCTCTGTGTGCTAATCATAAATATTGTTTCTGGAAACAATATTCCTCTTACTATATTTTATTTTATTCAAAAATGTAAATTATGAGTTTTGGAAAATATAACTATTACAAAGACAAAAAAACTAGATAAACATTTTTTAAAATTGTGCATTAAAAACAGACCAAGTCATGCATATTGTCTCCCCAATTGAATATAATACAGCAATAATAGTTTCTCCCACTTGCAAAATTGGCCCACAATTATAAACTACACATGTATTTGAAACTACTTGACTTGCCATCTATTTGCTGTATATAAAAAACATAGTTAACAGGCAATCCAACAATAAAGTTAAATTTCAAAACTTCAAAATTGTCTGATATCTGCTATTGTATTTAACTCACAGAAAATGTACAGGGGCTTCTTATCTACCAAAGACCAACACAATCATTACCTCTGATCCATCCAGAATCTGTCAAGAGCTAAACATCTTTTTTTGATTCTTAATGATAATACATTTCCTTAAAATTTTAATTAGGATCCTTCCCAACAACTGCTTTCCATTCCCCAAAGTCTTAGGACCTCCTGTAAATGGGAAAACAACGGCTCTTAAGACTTGTTTTCCAGTTAAATATGACAAGTTCATTTCTCAATCTCCCTCAATCTTCTTGAAAGAATCCATTTCATCAGTCATCCGTTCTGTCCACTTTGAGTCTTCAGGGTCCATGGCCTCTCCAGCCATCTCCAAGCAGCCTGCCTTCAAACCAGAGTCCACCTTCAGGGATGCCAGCAGCAAATTAAATTCCAGTCCATCCATCCAATCCATCCGATTCAACAATTGTTGCTTGCTTCTGATTATTGCCTTTAAGTTGATTTAAAACCATTGATATTTCATCAAACTTTTAAAATGAAGTTTCAAATAAGGCTTGTAAGTGGAAAGACTTTATATTCTTTAAATCAAATTAGCTTACTCTAAGATCCTATTAATTACCGTATTAATGACAACATAGAATAATTAATGATCAATGGCAAATTGATATCCATCACCTTTAGGTTTCAAAGTAAAGATTAAAAAGGGTTAAAAATTATTTGAGTATCATTTTGAAGACAGTTTTTATCCATTTAGTTATCATGCCATCCACCCCTCAGGTTTCTAATCACATCACCAAATTCTTTGTGGGTCCTTTACTGAAATCCAGTTCTATCACCAGAGTTCCCATAATCCATTTAGAAAGGGTAATGATATGTGAGAATGACTTTTGGGATGAGGAGAAGAGAGGCTGCCTAGGGAAGGATCAGATAAGAGGGGAGAATCCTGCAGCTGCATAATGGGAGAGAAAGAAACGCAGAAAGGATCCTCCCTAACTTTTCAGGCTGAGAAAAGTGTTGGTGGGGGATTTGTTCTTTCAGATTTTAAATTTTTTGTTAAAGTCACATTACAAAATAGCAGAATTAGCATATCTGGAGGTGTTTTCCATCAGGATTACAAGAGAGAAGATTAGCCTGAAAGATTTCTTCTTGATCAACCCATGCTTTCAGGGAATCAACCTGTTGTTTTCAAAGAGTTTATGGATCATCTTCTTTTTTCTCTGTTCATTTTATTTGTTTTCCGCTCTAGAATGTTCCCTATAATTGACCAACTGTGTCAATTATATTTTCTCTATATTTTGTCAGTATATGATTGCCAATTTTTTCTCAAACCTTTTCATTCACTTATGAAGATAATGGCAGTATTTGTATCCTATTTAACCATATTTGGAGATCAGACAATTGTAGAAGAAAGATTCAATCTGGGATAAGAAATAAAGTTTTCTGCTTTTCAAATTCCTGGATGTTCCCATTCTAGTTTCATCCCTTTCTGGAGAAGAATGAATTTTGGAATATTTCTGATAGAAAATTGTACTTGGGCCAAAATGGAGAGATAAAAGCAGATCTGGCCATTGGCAGCTACTTGGTTCTCCCCAAGGAGGATCCCTGGAGAGAGACTCTGGCGTATTTTCAAAAAGAGAGACTATCTATCAAAGAAGATGTTCTTTCACGGCTAAAGTTGCTCAATAAGGTGAGATAAATTATCTTTTCTCTGTTTTCCAACGCCTGAGGTCCCATTTCAAGTGGGCAAAGCCTGTAGTCTCCAAGGTGGTTGACTATAACTCCTGCATTTTCTTAGAAGTAGTCAGAGATTTCATATTTACTTACACGAAGACCAGACGCTATTTGGCTAATGTCCGTGTCTATCTCTATTTTCCATGAATGTTGACTACTAACACATTTTCTTCTGCTTAGTCCCTGCCTCAGTCCAACTGTGCGGAAAATTGTCATCCTGGATTTGTCAAGAGGGCTCGAGAAGGAGAGCCAGTTTGCTGCTATGACTGCATTCCTTGTCCTGAGGGGACCTTCTCCACTCAGGAAGGTGAGTCACAATGAAGAAAATGGGAGGCTTTGTGGAACTGGATCCATACAGAGCATTTTCGTGAAAGTGCAAGTTAAAAGACAGATTGAAGGTCAATTGTTTTTTTTAATTTTTAACATGCACAATTTCTTATCTAAAAGGATGTAAATCAAAAAGTCTTTGAAGGAGGGGCTGAGAGGAGATGGGAGGAGGGGGTGGCAGACTGGGCAAGCTTTACTAACAGCAGAGGAAGCATCTCTCCTGCTCTTTACTTTGTACATGTGCTGCTAAGTTCACCTTTCTAGGAACATCTGAGTTCTTTGAAACTTGATGGATTGTTTTAGGTCCACCTTCTGAAAGACCTTGCAATTCACTGTTTATTGGATCCTCCCCTTGAGGATCACTGAGAAGGTGTCACTGGTCCATAATGTGGTGCTGTGGATAGTTATGGGGAGAACTCATTACACATTCTGCCAGCAATATAGATCCATCAATCAATCAATCGGAGTAGAGCTGGAAGGGACCTTGGAGGTTTTCAAATGCTACCCCCTGCTCAAGCAGGAGACCCTATACCATTTCAGACAAGTGACTGTCCAGTCTCTTCCTAAAAACCTCCAATGTTGAAGAACCCAAAACCCCTGGAGGCCAGCTGTTCCACTGGTTAATGGTTCTCAATGTTAGTAAGTTTCTTCTTAATTCCAGGTTGCTTCCATATGTTACAGGATACTGTAGGTATCCTCCAAGTCCAGTATATTAATTGCCATGTGGCAGGAATCAGGGTTTTTGCCTAAAAAGATTATATGATTCATTATTAACCTCTAATAAAGTAGGTTCCTATGAAGATTCTACATATCACAAAGGAAATAATTAACATCCTAGAACTTTCCTCAACTTCATATACCTAGTTTCATTTTTTTTAAAAAAAATATCCTTTTTATGCTCTTCTTAATGAAATGGTAGCAGCTATCACCCAAATAAGGTATTTCTTGTAAGATGAAAGGACAGAATGTTAAAGAAAGTTACTTTTTGGTTTCTCAGATACAAAAAAATGTACCAAGTGTCCGGATGATAAATATCCAAATGAGGACAGAGTCCAGTGTATCCCCAAAATTATAACCTTCCTGTCTTATGAAGAACATCTGGGCATCCTCCTGGTCTCTTTTGCCCTACTGTTGTTCCTAACTACAGTCCTTGTTTTAATTATCTTCATTAAATACGGAGAAACTCCCATTGTCAAAGCCAACAACCGGGACCTCTCCTACATCCTCCTGGTCTCCCTCCTGCTTTGCTTCTTGTCTCCTTCTCTCTTCATTGGTCAACCAAGCAAAGCCACCTGCCTTCTCCGACAAACGGTTTTCAGCATCATCTTCTCAGTTGCCGTTTCTTCTCTCTTGGCCAAAACCATCACGGTGGTGCTGGCTTTCCTGGCCACAAAACCAGGAAACCGAGTGAAGAGATGGTTGGGGAAGAGCTTGGCCAACTCCATCATCCTTTCTTCTTCTGCTGTCCAAATTATCATCTGCTCCATCTGGCTGGGAGCTTCTCCCCCCTTCCCTGACTCTGACCTCCACTCCCAGCCTGGAGAGATCATCCTACAATGCAATGAAGGGGCCGTTGTCATGTTCTACGTCACCCTCAGCTACATGGGCTTCCTGGCTGCCACCTGCTTCACTGTGGCTTTTCTGGCCAGGAATCTGCCTGGGGCCTTCAACGAAGCCAAGCTGATCACCTTCAGCATGCTGGTCTTCTGCAGTGTCTGGGTGACTTTTGTGCCCACCTACCTGAGCACCAAAGGGAAATACATGGTGGCTGTTCAGGTCTTCTCCATCCTGGCCTCCAGTGCTGGTCTGCTGGTCTGCATCTTCATCCCCAAGTGCTACATTATCCTTCTGAGGCCAGACCTGAACACAAAGGAGCATCTCACAGCCAGAACAAATATAAAAGCATGAGACATAATATCATGTTATTTAAACAATGCATCTTTTATGTAATTGCTTTCATTGTTGAGGTAGACTGGCTGGCTGCATTTTATCCTTTTATTTGAAAGAAGGTATAATTTACTACCACTTAGATAGCATGGGGGAATCAAAGAAAATCATATATGGGAAATGTTTTTAAATGAGAAATGGTTGAATGGCTGCAATTCTTGTATTTTTTAAAAAACTTATTGTAATTTGTCAAACAGAAACAAAAACAGGAATAATATAAAGACACAATGACAGGGACGATAGCCATGTTAGTGCACTTATGCACCCCCCTCTAGGGACCTCTTAAGTATAATGTGAGGTCCATGGAAGTCAATTTGGGTCTAAAACTGTGAACATTTGTAGTTGAGACAACTGAATCAGGTAGAGCAGTCCAGACTTTGACAACTCTATTACAGAAATCATATTTTTTACAGTCAAGTTTAGAACGATATACACTGAGTTTAATGTGGTTATTCATGCTTATTGCAATTAAAACAGTCATTTACAGGTAAAGCATAACTGCGTAGAATTTTGTGTGCAATACCTAAGTCTGACTGCAACATTCTTTCCCGTGGGAGTCAAGGACGTCTTGCCAGAACCTGGGGAAGCGTGCCTGAAAGTTAGCTGAAGACCGAACGGTGACCAGATTGGACCATTCAGACGCAGAGTCCAGATCACTTTGCAAAACAACAGAATTATCTGTAGTATTAAATAATTTACATCATCGGCAAAAATTGATTTTAAATTGATCACATAAATTGTGGATATAGAGCAAGAAAAGTGTGGGGCCTAATACGCTGCTAAGACACCCCTGTTAACTGATGCAGGATTAGACAGCGAGTTCCCCATTTTGGCTTTCTGCACTCTGTTAGACAAAAAAAAGCAGCAATCCATTTGTGCAAAGGTCCAGAAATGCCACAATAATTTAATTCCAACAGCTCTTTATCATATGCTGCTGCATCAAAAGACTTACAAAAATCTATGTAAATTGCATCTACAGCTTTACCTTGATCAAGGCATGCAGCTCAGATATTTTTACAGTGCAAAAGTTGTAAATTACAGGATGAGTTTTTCCTAAAGCCAAACTGTTTGTTGGATAGTAAGTTATTTGTCTCTGAGTGTTGAACAATGGATTGGTTTACGATTGATTCCATAACTTTGCATGTAACGCAACACAACGAAATTGGTCTATAATTTTCAACTGAATGAGGGTCACCCTTTTTAATTTCCCTATTCATCCCAATAAATTTAGCTAAAGAAAACTCTGTGAAAGTCATTCAATTTAATGTTCAGCAACCACCAATGAACCAGACACCGAATGAAACATAATTTCAGCAATTATTGCTTCTGACAGTGGCTGAAACTATATATCTGTGTGAGGAAGAGAGAGTAGGGAAAGAGATGAGATGGAAGCTGGAAGGACCATGCTCCAACCCTGTTGATTGATCATCTCCATGAGAAGCCTTGCCCTTCACACCAAGCCAGGTGGGGGGATGAAGGCTGAAGGCTCCCTTGCTTAGATGTTGCCATCCCAAGAGACCCAGTCGGCACAATTTCCCCCAGCTGCCCCTGCCCTGTGAAGGAGGGTTTTCTTTCTATGGGATCTTGAACCCTCCCCCTCCCCTAATTGGGTGATCAGGACTCCCAAACAGCCAGTAATTCTCCCTGATACAAGGAGCAGGTTGAGACTGGAGTCCAGAAGCTTTGAGGAATTGATGGTTTTGGGGCCCCCACATGGGCTCCTTTTAATGATTACTATCGTTTTGTTGGGTTTTATGTGTTATTCTTATGCCCCCACCTGCCCAGGGATGTTGCACATGAGGTGGGCGTCCACATCAGTCTCTGGAAAAAATAAAGAGAAGATGTCGCTTCTGCGGGATCTCCTGTCGGGGACAAAATCCAGGTGATCTTCCCAATGAAGGAGGGATCTGCATTCACTCTTCGTCCCCTGCCTTGAACCTGGAGGGGAAAATATCCCCTCCCCTTTCCTTCTCTTTGGGTTGTTTTGTAGCTACAAATAACTGAATACACATCAGCCTGACATACTCAGATCTTCAGAGAACCCTCAGAACTCTGCCTTCTTCACAAGGGACCCCACAATGTTGTTTGCTCGCATTGCGACAAACTAGGGCACATCGCAAGAGTGTGCCGGAGCAAAGTCCCTGCCACACAATGGCAGCCTCTGAGGGTTCGCTGGCAGAAGCCCAACCCAGGGGCTTGGCGAAAAAACATAGGGCGCCCAGAGAGAGAACCGAGGGAGTCAGCCGAGAGAGAGTATCCCCAAAGAGCTGAAAGGGCGTATTCACAGAGAGCCGAGAGAGAGCATTCCCAGGAAACCGAGAGAGAGTATCCCCAGAGAGAACCCATGAGAACCTATCTCACAACGATAGGTCAGGTCCGCACAAAGCGGCCTAAAAAGCTGAAACTCACTGTCCTCCTGGAGGACTCCCCTTGCGAGCTTGAAGTCGACACGGGATCGTCCCTGACGATAATCTCGTGGTCAGCCATGAAAAAGGCAATTCCGAGCCTTAAGAAGCGCCAACTGCGAACACCAGACATCCTGCTATGAGACTACCAGGGGAACAGGGTCCCCATCGTGGGTCAAGGCACGTTTCGGGTCCAGTTCAAAGACATCATAGCCCAGCTGCCCGTGACCGTTGCCAGCGCGCCATTACAGAGCCTCCTGGGACTGGATTGGTTCGAAGCCCTGGGGCTAGAAGTCACCAGAATCAACACGATGGAGAACAACAGCACTGAGGAAATTTTTAAGGAGTTCGAGGATGTGTTCAGCCCCGGCCTTGGTAAGTATGTGGGAAAGCCAATATCATTCAATTTAGATCCAAAAGTGGCGCCAATCCGACTCAAACCTAGAAGAGTGCCTTTTGCACTCTGTCCCAAGATTGACAAAGAAATTGCTAAGCTCGTAGAGCAAGGGATCCTTGAACTGGTGGATCACGTGTGCTGGGAAACCCCCATCGTGACCCCAGTTAAGCCAGACGGGTCAGTCCGCATCTGCGCGGACTATAAATGCACAATTAATGTCGCCCTACAACAGAGCGCGTATCCTGTGCCCGTAGTCCAACACCTATTGCACTCGTTGGGGCCAGGAAAAATATTTGCGAAGTTAGACATGGCACAAGCGTATCAGCAGCTGCCTGTGGATAGCGCCACGGCGGAGGCCCAAACTATAGTGACGCACAGGGGTGCTTTCAAATGCAACCGGTTACAATTCGGCGTAAGCATCGCTCTAGGTCTGTTCCAAAGCATCATGGAACGGCTTTTGCAGGGCATACCAGGAGTCGTCCCATATTTTGACAACATCTTGGTGTCGGCTGCAATCAAGGAGCAACTATTAAAACGTGTTAGAACTGTTTTGGCCAGGATCAGAGAAAAGGGTCTCCGCCTAAAAAAGGAAAAATGCCAAATTAACGTGCCGAGGGTAGAATTCCTGGGGTATAGAATCAATGGACTGGGTATAGACCCAACTTTGAAGAAAATTAAGGCGATCCAGGATGCCTCCACACCACGGAATCAGACCGAGTTGCAGGCATTCCTCAGACTTCTTAACTTCTACAGCGTTTTTCTAAGACAGAAAGCTACCGTCGCTGAGCCGCTACACCGACTCCTAGCCAAGAACGCGAAATGGACCTGGGGACGTTCCAAGGCAGCCGCCTTCGCCGCAGTCAAGCGTCTGCTCACGACCGACTCTCTACTCATCCAGTACAGCCAAACCCTACCACTGGTATTGACCTGCGATGCATCACCTTTCGGCGTCGGCGCATTACTCAGCCACAGAATGCCAAACGGGAACGAAGCCCCCATCGCATTCTACTCAAGAACTTTGTCTTCGGCGGAACGCAACTACAGCCAAATGGACAGGGAAGCGTTAGCCGCTGTGGCTGGAGTCAAGCGTTTTCACGAATATCTCTATGGCCGCGATTTCGAACTGATAACAGACCACAAACCATTGCTGGGTCTTCTGGTGGGAAACCGCCCCACTCCGGTCTCACTATCCCCGCGCATGACCAGGTGGACTGTTTTCCTGGCTGCGTATTCCTACAAACTGATACATCGACCGGGTTCCACATTAGGGCATGCAGACGCACTCAGCTGTTGCCCGCTACCGGAACTGTTAACAGACCCCACTCCAGAGATACCGGTCCTTTTGATTGACTGTTTGGACTCAGGGCCAGTTTCTTCTGTGGACGTTGCTAGGTTTTCTGCTAAGGACAACGTAATCAGACAAGTACAAACTTGGGTATGGAGGGGGTGGCCCAAAGGGAATGTGGGACCCGAATTCAAACTGTTTTGGTCGAAGCGCGATGAACTGTCGGTTTTACAAGGTTGTTTATTGTGGGGGGATCGAGTTGTGGTACCGTACGCACTGCGGAGAAATGTATTAGAGGCTTTACATGTAAGGCATCCAGGGATCGTAAGGATGAAAGCGTTAGCGAGGAGTTACGTTTGGTGGCCAAACATGGACAAGGAGATAGAGGAATGGGTAGCCACTTGTGATCCGTGCCAAGAGTCCAGACCAGCCCCCCCGAAGCGCCCGCTACGGAGTGGGACAAACCGAAAGCACCCTGGTCACGAATACACATTGATTTCGCAGGGCCGGTCCAAGGGCACACGTTTCTAATACTTGTGGATGCATACTCCAAATGGTTGGAAGTAGTCCTGATGACTTCAATCATGGCAGAGGCAGTCATTAAGGTACTACGGCGGCTTTTTGCCACTCACGGCCTGCCCGACCTCCTGGTTTCCGATAACGGGCCTCAATTCACGGCCATGCAATTCGAAACATACTTAGCGAGTCAGGGAATTCGGCATGCCCTCGTCGCACCATTCCATCCAGCATCGAACGGACAGGCGGAGAGAATGGTGCGATCTGCAAAAGAGGCCCTCAATAGGATGGGCCCAGGTGATTGGCAAACACGAATCGACCATTACTAACTAATCCAACATATTACCCCTAGTGCCACGACAGGAAGGAGCCCCGCTGAACTCCTCATGGGCCGCCGTTTACGGTCTCACCTGGACTGGCTTCACCTAAATTACTCTGCCACATCGCCCCCAGACTCCACAAGCAAAATTCGGAACTTTAGCATAGGGGATTCAGTATACGCCCACAACTATGCAGGGGGAACGCTGTGGATTCCGGCAAAGGTAATTGGTACCACGGGTCCTCGATCATACTTGTTGGAACTAGAGGACGGTAGAAACTGGAAAAGGCACATAGACCAACTCCGAGGTCGCCTAACGCACTCCAACCTACGCTCAGCAAATGAAGACTTCATCCCGTCGGAAAATCAGCCAATGCAACAAACCGAATATCCGAGTACAGAGGACTACGGCACCACGGTGCCTGGGGTGGAACCTGAGACCAACGATAGAGCGGAACAGGCTCCGAGCGAGGGGAACCTACCATCCCCTGCCAGCGAAACGGAACAAGAGGAACACGCCGATATTATGCCCGCTCCAACTCAACCCGAACTTCGAAGGTCCACCAGAGTAAGACAGAAACCGGCATACTTACAGGACTTTGTCACTAACCGGAACACTCCTTCTAAGAGGGGAGGGGTGTTAGATATTAGCATAAACCGATGTAAGTCTCCACTCAGGTCCGCCACTAGGGCGGGAACAAGGGGTTGTTCTGATTGGACGGAAGGTTTACCAGATCCCTATAAAAGGGGAGCTCCTCGACCCCATAGCAAGCTGGATCACTACTACTACTAAATAAAGAGCTGTTGTTGTCACTATCGTCTGAAGTCTGTTCTCTCGTTGCCCGAATGTAACACACCTCTTACACAGTTGAGCAAAACCCACCCAGCCAGGCTCCCTCAACAACCAGCCCGAAATACCCAGGCGCTGTCAATCATCCCCAGCCAGATCCAGTCCCTGCCACGTCGAAGAGGAAGGGATCCAGCGGGAGGGCGGGGTCTCCTGGGACTCTTTGAATGGCCCTCAGGAAGGGCTCATCTGAAGGTTGCCAGCTTCCTTCGGGCCCTTCAGCTCCTCTTGGCTGTCTCCGCAAATGGTGTGGCTGAAGTCCAAAGGGCGGGGGGGGGAGGTTGGGACTCAAGCGAGCGTCTAGGGGGCTGCGGAGTCCTTTGGCAGAGATGGC
The DNA here is from genome assembly GCF_964273705.1 of Natrix helvetica. Lineage (NCBI taxonomy): Eukaryota > Metazoa > Chordata > Lepidosauria > Squamata > Natricidae > Natrix > Natrix helvetica. The sequence goes on from NC_138551.1 coordinate 130,238,760, forward strand.
AAAGGCTGCGGGGCGGGGGCGGGGGCGGGCACAGAGGGTGGGGCTGAATGCTTAGAGTAGACGAATGGGAAGGAAGAGCGCCCCCTGTGGGAAGGATAAGGCAGCTGCCTAGGAAACTGGGGGAGACTGGGCTCTCCCCCCCCCTTCCTGTCTATTTTCCTGTATTTCCTCTTTCTTTGCACTGACTTGGTGGCGTCCTTGACGGCCTCCTCCTCTTCCCTCACCCCGCCCCCTGCCTCGCCCTTGGAGGCTGCTCGGAGCCCCTCCAGGAAAGCCGCAGAAGGAAGAGGAGCCCCGCTGAGGCGCCTGGAGGGTTTCCTCCCAGCCGGGCGGCAGTCCTCGAGTGGGTGGCCAGTTCGATGCCGCTTCCTCCCGGGGCCACGTCGGGGCTCCATCTCGAGGGCCTGCGGGGGGCGCCGAGGGGAGGAAAGCTTCACGGGGAACTGCAGCGGTGGGACCGAAGTGTGGCGCCCCCCAGATGGGGAGGGGAGAAGCACTCCAGGGGAGGGGCTGCAGGGGGAGGGGGGGCTCTAATGGCTGGAGCTTCTCTCGGCGCCCCTCCCAGGACTGAGCCGGGCTGATGGGCGAGAGAAGCCCGCGGGGCCATGGAGGAAGAGGCTGGCGGGGAAGCTGCGCTCCGGAGTGGCAGATTGGCTACTGCCGGCCTCCAGCGTCGCCCTCTGGGAAGCCTCGGAGGTTTCTCTCACTTTGAGGCTCCGTTTGCCGAGATTGCACAGTGGGCAGGGGAGAGGCGGCGTTCGGGGAGAGGAGCAGCAGCGGCAGCGCTAGTGCAAAAATGCAAGGCCAGGGAAGAGGGGGTGACTCCTCTCTTCTCTCTCTCTTTGTGTGTGTCTGTGTGTGTGGCCCCCTCCTCTTCCCTGCGTCCAGCAAAGGTTACAAGAGAGCTGGAATCGCCCAGAGGTTTGCCCGGAGGAGCAGATTGGAGCCCTCAGAAACACCCCCCCCAGGTGACCTTCTTTCCATTGGGGGTGCCGCGAGGAACCCCGGTCAGCTGGGCGAGGCCAGTCCTTGCCTTCCGCTTCGCCTGGACACTGGGAAGGTCTGGGTGGGGAGGAACCGGCTCTACCTCAACCCCGCAAAAGGGAGCTTTTGGCCCACCTCCATCCCGAGTGGGCTCAGTTTTTCCATCAGAGGAAACTTCTTCTCCAGATGTTGCTGTCCATAAATGGGGAAGTGAAGAAGAGCCATGCTGGGTCAATCATTCTGCCCCCCCCCAGCACAACTTCCAAATAAACGGTGGGTGGGTGGGGTCCGGGAGCTGAGGGGCCTTGGATTTTCAGTGTGGGGGGGGGTGCCCTTCTGCTACCCTTCCACGGGCTTCTCAGCAAGCAGCTCAAGGACCGGCGCCCTGGGTGGGACGAAGGTCGGGGAAGGAAGTATGGAGGGAGGGCAAGAAAGTCGGGGCGTCCTTTCCGATCATTGGAGGGGGAGGGGAAGAATTGAGAGCTGAAATCTGCAGCTGATGAAAAGCTCCAGGCGACCTCGCGGCTCTTGTAACCTTCCCTGGACGCAGGCAGGAAAATTGGCTGACACCCCCCATCCCACCCCGCAGAGAAGAGTCGCCTCCCCCCCTTCCAAGGAGCCTCCAACTTTGCACCACAGCCACAGCTGCTCCTTGCCTCTCCTGCCCCGGGAGTGGAGTCGGGCGCCCTTTCCCTCCCGCCCGACGGCTGGAACCTCGGAGAGAAACTCTCCCTGGAGGCCAGCGGTGACCGATCTGCTCCTCCCCGCTGCCCTTTCCACGGCGCCCCTCCCCCTTTGCAGAATGTGTGGGGCTCCCAAAACAGGCTCCTCCTTGCAGCTGCCTTGGGGTCCCCCGGGGGTTCTGACCTCCCAGAGGCTTCCTCCCCTCCCCGGGGCTTCTCCCGCTCTCAGATCCTGGGCCAGCTCGCCCCTCCCGTGGGTCCTCTGGCCATTCTCCTCTGCGGGGCCGCCGCAACTTCTGCAGACGGAGCATGAGTGGCAGCTGTCTGTTGGGGCGAGGCGAGGGGGGAGGGAGGAGGCGCAGCTGCAGGTGGAGCCTTTTGTGTTAGGGGAGGGGTGCCAGGTGAAGGTGCGGAAATCAAAGGCAGCTGAGGGACTTTGTGCCAATCACTGGAAGTTCAAAGCTAAAGGAGGAACTTGGAGCCAATCATCAGGGCCCTGTGGGGTCTGGTCCTGCCTTAGGCATGAAAGCCTGCTGGAGGAGAACTCCTGCAGTGGGAGAACCAGAGGCCTCTGTGTGGTCCCTGTGAATCTTAGACAGACCTTGGTCTGATCCCTCAGAGCTTTTCTTATCTCCTTAAAATAGAATTTTAAGAGGGATTCCATTCACAATTAGGAGCCATTCTCATACCTAACCATTGATTCCCAATTGATCAGCAATTTCTATGGTTGGAGAGCAGAATATCTCAAAGCCTCCACCCCACCCCCACCCCCTTGTTCTCCCCCTTCTTGGACCTGGATGGATATTATGCAGCATTGAAGGTTTGTGACCTGGTCAATGATGCGGCTGCCTTGAGACAGGATCCCTCCAATCTCCTCCTGGGGAGTGTCTCAAGGTCCCCTTTCTCTGGGCATCTTCTCCAGCCCTTCACAGACAAGACAAGCTTTCTCTGCTTGATGAAAGAAAAAAAATACAGTGGAAATTTCTTTACACACTTTATTTTGTATTTACTTTTTAATTATTATTTTGCTGTGAAGTACATACCAAAATAAAAACAACCCCAAACTGAACTAAAAAAAGAATTATATGAGGGACGAAGATTTTCCTCCCCAGCTGAGAGCCAGTCAAACATGGCATTTCACATCATTCCGGCATTCTCAGAGAGGTCATCAGGCAACCAGGCTGGTTCTTGGTTCCCACAGCTTCCTCCTGAACCCCCCCCCCCAACTTTGGAGACGCTGCTGCTGGCCTCTCCTGCCCCGGGAGTGGAACCGGGTGCCGTTTCTCCCCGCCCACCCCCTGCAACCGGCGGTGCCCAATCCGCTCCTCCCACGCCGCCCCCTCCGCAGCGACCGCCCGCTGCCTTGCACAGTCTGCGGTGGGGAGGTACCGAAAGAGGCTCTCCCTGTAGCCTCCTGGGGTCCCATGTGGGCTCAGACCCCCCTGGGCTTCTCCGGCTCTCAGGTCCGGGGGCCACCCCCGATCCCCGCAGATCCTCCAGCCGCTCTCCTGGGTGGGGGCGCAGGAGCCTCTGGAGCCAGAGCTCCGACGTGGCCTGGGAGGGAAGAGGCGCAGGGACCTCTGCCAGCCATCCCCGCATCCCCCCTGGGAGGAAGGCTGTCCGATCCCTCGACCACCCTCGGTGCTCTGACCGGCTCCCTGGCAAGGCTCCCGGCCAGCCCTGAGGAGGCTTTTGTGGGGACGAGGCGGCAGGAGGGCAGGGGACTCAGGTAGACTGCCAGCAAGGGGTGGCACTGCCCTACCAGGGCGCGAGGATGTGGCACTGCCCTACCAGGGCACGAGGATGCGGGGCAGGGCAGGCAAAAAGAGACTTTTGTGTTGTGGGGGGCAAGGAGTGCCTGCTGGGTGGGGATCAAAGCCAGCTGAGGGACTTTCTGCCAATTGCAGGAGTTTTAATTCCACCTTCAAAATAAAAGCCAAATGGCTGACTTTGGGCCGATCATCAGGAGACACTTGAGTTCCAGTCCTCCAGTACTTTTTGATGGGGGGGAGGGCGGGGGGTGGGGGGTGGGGGAGAGCTTGAAACCTGGAAATATTTTCTCAGATTAGTGTTGGATAACAGAATTGGGGATTCCTAGAGTGTGAGATGTCCATTATTGTTTGTTGGGATGGAGGAAAATGAAATTGTGGGGAAATGCCGGTTCCACGTTGAGCAAAGCTATAAGTCTCTGCATTCTTCTGCTTGTGGGAGAACCAGAAGCCTCTGTGGGGTCACTGAATCTGAGACTGATCTTGGTCTGATCCATCAGAGCTTCTCTTATCTCTTTAAAATAGAATTTTCAGAGGGATTCTATTCCCAATTAGGAGCCATTCAGAAACCTAAACATTGATTCCCAATTGATCTGCAATCTCTGTGGTTGGAGAGCAGAAGAGCTTCCATGGGTGCCTCTTCCTAGAAACCTCAAAGTCCTCCCTCTCTTATTCACCCCCTTCTTGGACCTGGATGAATCTTATGCAGCATTGAAGGTTTGTGACCTGGTCAATGATGCGGTTGCCTTTAGACAGGATCCCTCCAACCTCCTCCTGGGGAGAGTCTCAAGGTCCCCTTTCTCTGGGCATCTTCTCCAGCCCTTCACAAACAAGACAAGCTTGGAAGAGGAGCAGAGAAAATGCTTTAGGTTGAAATTGTAGAGTGGGAAATTAAAGGGTCTGAAAACTGCTATTTTATTTCTCTGGTTAAGCAAAGAAAAATATACAGTGAAAATTTCTTTACACATTTTATTTTTTATTGAATTTATTATCATTTTGCTGTGAAATACATATAAAAAACCTCAAATCCCAAACAGCTCTTCTGCTGAACACTTTCTGTAAAGGAGGTTTTATCAGGAAATCAAGAAAGAATTCTATAAGAGGGATGAAGATTTCCTTCCTCAGCTGAGAGCCTGTCAAACATGGCATTTCACATCATTCCGGCATTCTCAGGGAGAGGATCAGGCAACCAGGCTAGTTTTGGTTCCCACAGCTTCCTCCTGGACCCTTTTCCTGAACACTCACCTCTCTCCCTCTACAATCTGCAGCCCACAACCATAGAGCGTACTTCCAGAGCGGCATCCATCCCCCGTGCTTTGAAAAAAAAATCCAAGCGGCGGACGGCGCCAGCAGCGCAGATGCCCTTCGCGCGAGCGGGGAGAGGAAAAGCCACTGCGAACTCCCCTCCAGCCATGCAGAGCCCCATTCACTCATCTAGGGGCATTCCGAAGGCACCGAGCCGCGGGAGGCGGAGGGTGGCGAACAGGCGCTCGCGTTACTTGGTGGCTTCCAGGTACTGCTAGGTCGGTCAGCGGCACTATACACGGCTGGAAAGGGGGGTTGCCGGGCGGCTGCTCATAAGCTTCGTCACCTCATGGCTGCTGCGTTGCTGCTGCGACAGCGCAACACAGCCATTCGACCCTGAGGCTGTGCCCGGCTCTTCGGGAACCCAGTCACAAGGGAGCAGCCACCCGGCAACCCAAAAATAATAAGCCCTCCCCTTTAATAAGCCCAAGGCCATATTTCGTGGGTCAAAAAATTATAAGCCCCTGGCGTATTTTCGGGGAAACACGGTATTATTCTCTTTGACTCCTGCATACCATCAAAATGGAAAGAATATCTCCTTTCAAATAAAATAAACTTTAACAATCTTTCCAATATCACAATGGTGTTATAGCTCATGTTTTTATATTTATTCTGGCTGTAAGCTGCTTCTTTGTGTTCAGGTCTGACCTCAGAAGGATAACGTAGCACTTGGGGATGAAGATGCAGACCAGTGCTGGAGGCCAGGATGGAGAAGACCTGCACAGCCACCATGTATTTCCCTTTGGTGCTCAGGTAGGTGGGCACAAAAATCACCCAGACACTGCAGAAGACCAGCATGCTGAAGGTAATCAGCTTGGCTTCGTTGAAGGCCCCAGGCAGATTCCTGGCCAGGAAAGCCACCATGAAGCAGATGGCAGCCAGGAAGCCCATGTAGCTGAGGGTGATGTAGAACATGAGAACAGCCCCTTCGTTGCATTGCAGAATGATCTCTCCAGGCTGGGAGTGGAGGTCAGAGTCAGGGAAGGGGGGAGAAACCCCCAGCCAGATGGAGCAGATGACAATTTGGAGAGCAGAAGAAGAGAGGATGATGGAGTTGGCCAAGCTCTTCCCCAACCATCTCTTCACTTGGTTTCCTGGTTTTGTGGCCAGGAAAGCCAGCACCACCGTGATGGTTTTGGCCAAGAGAGAAGAAACGGCAACTGAGAAGATGATGCTGAAGACTATTTGTCGGAGAAGGCAGGTGGCTTTCCTTGGTTGACCAATGAAGAGAGGAGGAGACAAGAAGCAAAGCAAGAAAGAGACCAGGAGGATGTAGGAGAGGTCCCGGTTGTTGGCTTTGACAATGGGAGTTTCTCCGTATTTAATGAAGATAATTAAAACAAGGACTGTAGTTAGGAACAATAGTAGGGCAAAAGAGACCAGGATGATGCCCAGATGTTCTTCATAAGACAGGAAGACTATAACTTTGGGGATACATTGGACTCTGGCCTCATTTGGATATTTGTCATCTGGACACTTGGTGCATTTTTCTGCATCTGAGAAGCCAAAAATCAAATTTCTTTAATATTTCGTTCCTTTTATTTTTCGTTAAAAATAGCATAAGAAGGATGTAATTTTTTTAAAGTAGCTAGGTATATGAAGTTGAGGAAAGTCTTAGGGTCTTAATTATTTCTGGTGTAATGTGTAATGTAATTCATAGGAAGCTACATTATTACAGGTTAATAATGAATCATATAACCTTTTTATACAAATATTTAGAGTCTGCCACATGGCAATTAATATACTGGACTTATACCTACAGTATCTTGTAACATCTGGAAGCTAAATGGAATTCAGGAGAAATTTTCTAACAGTGACAACAATTAACCAGTGGAACAGCTGGCCTCCAGAAGTTGTGGGTGCTTCAACATTGGATGTTTTTAAGAAGAGACTGGACAGTCACTTGTCTGAAATGGTATCAGTTCTCCTGCTTGAGCAGGGGGTAGCACTAGAACACCTCTAAGGTCCTTTCCAGCACTACTCTGATTGATTGATTGATTGATTGATTGATTGATTGATTGATCTACATGACTGGCAGCATATTTGTGCAATGAGTTGCCCCCATAACTCTCCACAGCACCATATTATGGACCAGTGACACCTTTTCAGTGATCCTCAAGGAGAGGATCCAATATACAGTGAATTGCAAGGTCTTTCAGAAGGTGGACCTAAAACAATTCATCAAGTTTCAAAGAACTCAGATCTTCGTAGAAAGGTGAACTTAGCAGCACATATCCAGTCTAGAAAGCAGGAGAGATGTTTCCTCTGCTATTAGTAAAGCTTGCTCAGTCTGCCACCCCCTTCTCCCATCTCCTCCCAGTCCCTCCTTCAAAGACTTTTTGATTTACTTCCTTTTAGATAAAAAATTGTGCATGTTAGAAATTAAAAAAGGTGAGCTTGTGTCTTTTAACTTGCACTTCCATGAAAATGTTCTGGATGGATCCAGTTCCACAACGCCTCCATTTTCCTCAGTGTGACCCACCTTCATGAGTGGTGAAGGTCCCCTCCAGACAAGGAACACAGTCATAGCAGCAAACTGGCTCTCCTTCTCGAGCCCTCTTGACAAAACCAGGATGACAATTTTCCGCACAGCTGGACTGAGGCAGTGACTGAGCAGAAAAATGAGGAATGCCAAAGAAAATGTGTTAATAGTCAACATTCATGGAAAATAGAGATAAACATTGACATTAGCCAAATAGCCTCTGGTCTTCATGTAAATAAATATGAAATACCTGACTACTACTAAGAAGATGCAGGAGGTATAACTAACTACTGGCAGATTCTTCATTCAGTTCCTCCCTTTTGCTTTTGGCATTTAACATTACAATAAAGTACTTTTCTACTTAATAAAGTCAGCAGAGATGGAATTGAAAAAAGATTTACATATGATGATATATTCATATTAAAACTGAGAATAACATTTATTGTAAAATATTTCAGAAATTTCTATTCCATTAGATTTTTCAATAAAGAATAAAACTGTGATGAAGAAACCTCTGACCAGTAAGATCTTGAAAGATTTCCATAAAACATGTCAAAGCCCCTCCACTTACGTCCCGTCTGAGGAAGAACTTCCATTATATGACACCAACTGGCATGGAAGGTCAACCACCCTGGAGACTATACGCTTTGCCCACTTGAAGTGGGACCTCAGACTTTGGAAAACAGAAAGACACCAAAATTTATCCCACCTTATTGAGCAACTTTAGCTGTGAAAGAGCATCTTCTTTGATATAAAGTCTCTGTCTTTCAAAATACGCCAGAATCTCTTCCACAACATCCTTCTTGGGGAGAATCAAGAAGCCCAAAATGCGTAGATCGGCTCTTATCTCTCCATTTTGGTCAAAGTATAGTTCAAACTGGGAAATATTCCAAAATTCATTCTTCTCCAGAAAGGGATGAAACTAGAATGGGAACATCCAGGAATTTGAAAAGCAGAAAACTTTGTTTCTTATCCCACATTGAATCTTTCTTCTACAATTGTCTAATCTCCAAATATGGCTAAATAGGATACAAATACTGCCAATATCTTCATAAGTGAATGAAAAAGTTTGAGAAAAAATTGTCAATCATATACTGACAAAATATAAAGAAAATATAATCGACACAATTGGTCAATTATAGGGAACATTCTAGAGCAAATGGCAAATAAAATGAACAGAGAAAAAAAAAAGATGATCCATAAACTCTTTGAAAACAACAGGTTTCCCAGAAAGCATGGGTTGATCAAGAAGAAAGTTGTCAGGCTAATCTTCTCCCTGGTCATCCTGATGGAAAACATCTCTAAATGTCCTAATTCTACTTGATTGTAATATGACATTAAAAAATTTTTTTGCAGATCTGAAAGAACAAATCTCCCACCAGCTCTTTTCTCAGTCTGAAAAGTTAGGGAGGATCCTGAGTTTCTTTCTCTCCCATTATGCAGCTGCAGGATTCTCCCCTCTTATCTGATCCTTCCCTAGGCAGCCTCTCTTCCCCTCATCCCAAAAGTCATTCTCACACATCATTACACTTCCTAAATAGATTATGGGAACTCTGGTGATAGAACTGGATTTCAATAAAGGACTCAGAAATGATTTTGGATTGGATTAGAAACCTGAGGGGTAGATGGTATGATAACTAAGTGGATAAAAACTGTCCTCAAAATGATACTCAAATAATTTTAACCCTTTTTGATCTTTCTTATGAAACCTAAAAGTGATGGAAACAAATTTGCCTTTGGTCATCAATTATTCTATGTTATTATTAATACTGTAATAAATTAATAGGATCTTAGAGTAAGCTAATTTGATGTGATTTAAAGAATATAAAGTCTTTCAACTTACAAGCCTTATTTGAAACTTCATTTTAAAAGTTTGATAAAGTAACAATGGTTTTAAATCAACTTAAAGGTGATAATGAGAAGCAAGCAACAATTGTTGATCCACCATGCTGATTGGTGGTGTTTATTACTTAAAGCCAAAAGCACACGCAAGTATGCAAACTCCAAAAAGGGAAAGCACAGGCCCAGAGAGAGTTTGTTGAGAGAGAGATCCTGTTGCTACTCCAAAGGCTCCTAAAGCCAACAAACAGAGAAAACAGAAGCAGGTTGCTCAGAGCAAGCCTGAGGTTCCTCATGAAACTGTTAATGTTGAAAATTCACTAACTGGTAAACCTTTGCATTCCAGGTGTATCCACAAGTGGCATAGAAGATTGGGGCACACCAGTTTCCGTGTTCTTAGGAAAATGCCGGAGTTCGCAAATGGTTTGAATCTAAAGGGGTGTAAGGTGTTTTTGGATTGTGCAGTTTGCAGCAAAGCTAAATCCAAGGCAGCTGCAATTCCCAAACACGCTACACGCCTGTCAACATGCATTTTTGATTTGGTACACACTGACATAGTAGGTCCTTTTCCACCAACAATTGGTGGTAAAAAGTATTTTCTAACAATTGTTGATAATTACTCTAGATATGGATTAGTATATCCTATGAGACAAAAATCTGAGACCTTTCAGATCTTTAAAGACATTTGCAGCATTTGTTTCTACCCAACACCAAGTTTGCATCGTCAGAATCCAGAGTGACCGTGGTGTCGAATTCATGTCTCAGCGTTTCCAGGATTGGATGCGTAAGAATGGAATTCTTCATCAGACATCCGCTCCATACACACCAGCTCATAACGGAGTCGCAGAATGAAGACAAGGGGTTCTACAAACCATGATGCGTTGTCTTCTAGAAGACACCAATCTCAGTGACATATACTGGGGTGAAGTTATCAAATATGCAAATTACATTGTCAACCGTACATGGAGCAGTGTAATAAATCCAACTCCTTTCTTCATGATGTATGGCTACAAGCCTGATCTCAAGAACCTCCATATTTTTGGTTCATATGCTATGATAAACGTTCCCTTAGCTCAAAGAAGAAAAGGAGGTCCAGCAGCAAAGAGACTGAGATTTATGGGTATTGATGATAATTCAAAATGGAGCAAATTTATTGAACCTAAACATGTCATTGTAATTTCACAATCTGCTAATTTTGAGGAAGATATTGACTGGTCCAGGATTCATTCTAATGATCCTGGAGTTTATTTTCCTAGAGATGATGTTGCAGATGCCACACAGCCTGATGACCAAGATTCACAGGCAGATATTCCTTCTATCAGTTCTTCACAACCTGATGTTCCGTCTTTGCAAGCCACAGATGCTGATGCTAGCGATGAATGTGAGGACGAGGACGAAGAAGCAGAAGAAGAATGGACTGTTGTTCCGAGATGTTCCAAGAGGGTCACAAAAGGAATTCCTCCACAACGATATCCGTGGCAACTGACAAAAACACCTTTGCCTTTGATTTGCAATGTTACACTTCCTCCTGATACATTCACACAAATCAAGCAGCTTCCTGATTCAGAGCAAGACAAATGGTATGAAGCAATGCAGGATGAAATGGACAGTTTAAAGAAACTTAATGTATTTACACCTGCAAAACCTCCAGCAAACAAAAAAGTCATTGGCACTCGATGGGTCTACAGAATCAAGGAGAAACCGAATGGTGAGTCTTTATACAAAGCCAGACTTTTAGCTCAGGGTTCGCTCAACGTTATCCTGAGGACTACACAAACACTTACTCACCAACAGTCAGAACTGAAAGTGCAAAAATTGCTTTAACCACTGCAACTATTCTTGGTTTAGAAGTTTTCCAGTTTTATGTGGACACGGCTTATCTACATGCTGACCTAGATGAAGAGATCTACGTGAGAGGACCTCCAGGATTCCGACAGCAAGAAGGGGATACCTGGTTCCTAAACAAAAGTCTTTATGGTCTGAAACAGTCGGGTTTAATGTGGCACTTATGTCTTACTGACAAACTACATTCAATGGGCTTTATTAAGTCCGAAAATGATGAAAGCGTGTTCACAAAAAGATCTAACAACGCATATGAGATCATTCTTGTTTATGTTGATGATATTGTTTATATTGGTCCAAATAAGAAAATGAGTGAGATTTTTGCTAAAAGTTTGCAGAGATACTTCACATTGAAATCTTTATGACACATTAACACTTATTTAGGTGTTCAGATTGACAAAACACAGAAAAGGTTTAGTCTTTCACAAGAGGAGAAAGTTGACCACATTCTGCATCATTGCAACATGAAAGATGCAAACACAACAAAGACACCCATGCAAACAGATTTTCACAACTTAACACATGAACCAAGTCCCGAGTTCGAAGATCAAACACTTTATCGTTCAGTCATTGGGTCACTGTTGTACATTAGTAGTTGGACCAGACCCGACATTGCACTTAATGTTAATATCTTCTCACGACACATAGGTAAGGCAACACAATTTCATTGGACATGTGTTAAGAAGTTATTGAAACACACTAAACACATGAAGTTATTGCTAGAACCAACACATACTGATTGTGCAGAATTATGTTGTTATGCAGATTCTGATTGGGCAAGTGATAATCACGCAAAAGTACTTCAGGTTACATGATGTTCCTGAATGGATGTCCTGTTTACTGGCAAGTGAGAAAACAGAATTTTGTTTCTTGTTCATCTACTGAAGCTGAATATGCTTGTGTTTCCGATGCATGTAATTCTCTAACATGGTTTGATGCTTTGATCCAGATATCTGGACATGTCCGATTCGACCAATCACCGTGATGGAAGATAATGAATCGGTGGTTTATATTTCTGTGTCACATTTCACAGGTTCTAGGTCCAGACACATTGACATTCATTATCAACACAAAGCAATTAGTTAAACAAGGTTTTGTTAAATTGCAATATGTATCTACACATGATCAAATTGCTGACATGCTCAACAAACCTCTTCCAGCAACTCAACACAAGTATCCGCGAAAGAAGATGTGCCTTATTTGATGATTTGATGACTTCAGCCCAACTAGCAAAAGAAGGGGTGTCACTGCATTAATTGGTTTGTTAGCTGTGCTGAAATTTATTGCGCAGGTCACAGTTATTACCTGCAAGTGATTTAGTAGGCATGCTCCTTCACATTCCTCTTTAACTTTCTCTTCTGATCTTCTGTTCGCTTGCCAGGAGGCAGGCACATAGCTCTTGCCAAATTGTAGTTAATTGAGTTAGTGCTTTTGTATTTTTATTTTCTTTTATATTAAAAATTGCTTTGGGTTTATTTTCGCTTATTCAAAAGTATGCTACAAGGGATGCCAAGATCCACACCTCCTTAATTCAGGGTGGAATTCACACCCTAACACACGTGGCCACGCAGTCCAGCCTGCTTACCTGTCTTTGCTGTGGCCTCCTGCTCTTCTTGGCCTGCTCCCGAATGCCCACCTCAGGCTGCTCCCGACCACTCCAGCAGCGGCCATTCTTCACCTTTTCCCTTTTTCCTTTCCTTTCTCTTTTCCTTTTTCCTTCCCTTCCCATTCCCTCCGTTTTTCATCCTTTCCTTTCCCTCCCCCTCCCTCTCCCCCTCCCCTCCCTCCCTTCCTTCCTTCCTGGGGGTCTGAGGGAGAGTCAGGGGACCCCTTTCCTCCTTGACCCCCTCCCAACATCTGCTGTGATGGCAATTATGGCTGAAAGGCCTTTGGAAGCTGGGGCTTCCCCCTCCCCCTCCCCATTGCAGAAACTCCTCTTGCTGCAGAATTGGGATCTTTCAGATCTTCTTCTCCTGCCCCCCCTCCTCCCCCCTGCACAGTCTCAGCTGCTGCTTGGAGGGGGGGAGATTTCTAGTTTTACAGGGCTGAGAGGAAAAGGGGAAGGGTGAACAGGCCCTCCAAGGCTGCCCACCCCTTTGCGTTTATGCAGCCAAATTCTACCCCCAAACAGAGGGTCCCTCCCCCCCGAATACTGCAGGGAAGGTCAGGCTGGGCCCATAACTGGGCAGCATGTTAGGGGAGAGGCTGCAGCAGCTCCATGGTGACTGGAGGGAGAGAGGAAAGTTCGGCCAGGTCCAATTGGGAGGGGGGGGGGATTGACCAGCTCAGCCAAAAGATTTCAATCATCCCTCCTGGCTCACCTGAGCCACTCCAGTTTCCCCCCTGTCCAGAGGCGCTTCTGGCTAAAAGCCCCTCAGTGGACACCCTACGCACATGCCCCCCAACGCGGAGTTCAGAATGATGCTTCTCCCAAAGAAGTTCTGGGGAACCCAACCCTCCTCCCCTTCTGCCCCTTCCAGAGCCCAGAAAACTCCCAGGCAAAGCAGCGCCCCTCGCTCTCAGGAGTGGGGGAGAGAATGGATGGAAGGAAAGAAAAACTCGAGGAAGAGGGAGGGAGATTCAGAGGAAATGGGGAGAGGCCCTAACCCCATTTCCGCCTCCTCACAGGCGGCCCAGAAGGTTGAAAAGCTTCTGATTCCTCACTCTCACTCTATTTTTCTTTTTTCTTTTCCCCCTCTCTTTCGCTCTTACTCTCTCTATCTCTCTCTCACACACACACACACGCGCACACGCACACACACACGCACACACACACACACACACACACTTATCCCTGCAAGTCCCCCTTCTCTGCCTGCTCCAGAGAGAGAAGCTTGCCTGCGCAGAAGAGGCACCGATCGAAGCACGTCCCAGTAAGTTAATCAGCTGGGCTTTCCTGGGATGCAAGCGATGCTGCCGGGCACTTGGAAAGAACTTCGCTCACCGGCCCACCAGTAAAATCAAACAATGAGGCGAGGCGCAGAGCTGGTTGGAAGAGTGTGCGTGTGTGTGTGTGTGTGTGTGTGTGTGTGTGAAATGGGCGGTTTCATCCAAAGGAGTTATTGTTTCAGGTGGATCTCCTAACTTTGGAAGGAGGAAAGGAAGGGGTAGAAAGAGAGAGAAAGAGAGAGATGAAAGAAAAGGAAAAAGAGTGAAAAGGAAAAGAAAGGAAAGGAGAGAAAGAAAGAAAGAAAGAAAGAAAGAAAGAAAGAAAGAAAGAAAGAAGAAAGAGTTATGGAAGGAAGGGAAAGAAAGAAAGAGAGGGAGGGAGGAGGAAGTGAATGAGATATAGTTGGATGGATGGGTCAATAGATACATGGAGGGAGGGAGGGAGGGAGGGAGGGAAAGAGAGAAAATGAGAGGAAGGAAGGACACAAACCATGACTTCAGAAGACTCTTTTAACTGAATGAGAGAAAAAATATGATAAAAGGATGAGCTGTTTTAGAGCTGAGCCAGTAAAGCAGAGAAGTTCAGTCTCCTCTTCATGGATCATCTGAGTGCAAAGACTGAGCAGCCATCAGTCAGAGAAGCTTGAACTGGGATTCCCACAGAGAGGAGGAGTTGGGCTAGATGGTCTCAGGGTCTCCTAATTTATAAAGGTTGTCATGCCACAACATGTACTGTATTTTTCGGAGTATAAGATGCACCAAGTATAAGACGCAGCAAGGTTTTGAAAAGGCAATTTTTTTAAAAAAAGTAGGTAGGTAGGTAGAGAGAGAGTAGTTAGGTAGAGTGGTGGGAGGTAGATAAAGGGATAAAGAGAGAGAGAAATAAAAAGAGATAGAGAGAGAAATACAGTAGGGAGGGAGGGAGAGAGAGAGAGTAGGTAGGTAGGTAGATGTTTCCAGGTGTATTTATCCATATGCTGGAGAAGGAAATCGCTGACAATCTGCAGCACCTAAGACTTTGTTTCTGCTGGCAAAGCACTTGATCAATTTAATTCTCATCAACCAGTTAAAGAGCTTTCCAAGAGGGGGGGGGAGTTTTTACACTCTGCAAACCTCCCCAAAACAGCCAGTTTTTGTGAAAAAGCCCCCCCCCCTTTTAAAAAAAGTCATGAATAGCCTTGGGGGAGCTTGCAGAGGGCTCCAGGAGGGGGGGGAATGAGCAACAAATGGCCCGTTTTTCGCAAAAACAAGCCGTTTTTTTGTCAAAGAATTGCCTGCATAGTCTTATGGAGGCTTATAGAGTGCTGCTGGGGGTTGAGGGGGGGCAAAAATGGTCCATTTTTTGCTCCTTACTGCCCTCCCCAGCCCCCAGGAGCTCTCTGAAAGCCTCCATAAGGGTATGCACGGCCATTTTGGTGAAGGGGCGGGGCTTCGGTAGGCAAAATTGCTGTATTTGATGTATAAGACGCACCCAGATTTTCAGCCCCTTTTTTGAGGGAAAAAGGTGCGTCTTATATTCTGAAAAACACGGTAACTGTTGTGCTGTTGTTGCTCTAGCCTCACCTAGTGGCTGCGGGCAGATAAGCCTCACTATAAGGTCTGAAGCCAGACTCCATTTTCCGTCAGCCTTTGGAGAAGACGGAAGCAGCCGTTGTGACCGAGACCCCTGGTCATCCGGAGACGGCCTCCGTCCCTCACACAGAGCATCCCTGGAGAGGTTCCAGCTGCTTCTTTGCTGGCTGTCAGTTAATGCTGCCTATCTCGTCTTTCTATTTGATTTCCACTCTTTGCATCTCCTTAGTTTCACCTGCCCTCTTCTCCCAATAAAGCATCCAGATCCACGCCAGGCTCCCTTTCATTGGAGGAGAACAGGGGGGCTTAGCTGCCTGTCCAGCTGCACACAGACCCACCTGCAATGGGGACAGAAGGAAGGTGGAATTCCACCAGGCTCATCACAAACCCACAAATACAGGAATTTATTTTAAAAAGAATACAGCATTCTCCAATTAGCAGTGCTTAATATAAAAATGCCATGGTATCTACTCTTTGGAACCATTAATTCCCTGAGTAATTAAATTGGCCAGATCTGTTGAGATGGTTCCCCTCCTTCTCCTCTGGATTCCTTCTCCAAAGGATCTAAGATTAATGGATTCATATCGGGACCCCCATACCTGCCATGGCTGCAGCCTTGGAGACCCCAAGATCTTTTCATCCTCCTTCCTTCCCCTCCTCGATCTGGAGGAATATGCGGCATTCAAGGCCTGGGCCAGAGTCTTCATGAGACTGTAATCGTGGTAGTTATTTGGGGCCCTTTTTCTGTCCCTTTTTTCCTGGGTCTCCAGTGGGTCTTTCTGGGTGCATCTTCTGCGGCCTTTGACAGAAAAGACATTCTTTGAAAGAGAACAATGAAAATAATGATCTTGAAACTTTACTTCCACAAAGAAAAAGGGTTTAAAGGCCGAATCTATTGGCCTTTCTTTCAACAGATAACCAAAGTTCCAAATACTATGGATGTATTTGAGAAGTCTGTGCTTGTTTATTTGATATGCTGCAAAATTTGTGAGGACCCAGACTTTCCCCTCAATGGGTCCTGGCAGACGCATATGTGTTAAATGGAAAGGAAGAATTCTCTCCCAAATGAAATCAAATTCTATGAAGTGAACAAAGACGTTGACTTGTCTCCACTTAGAGAGGGAATCCCTGAGGTATGCAGTATATCCAGTCTTTGAGAACAGTTGTGATATAACCACACAAATTCCATTCCTGACAAGCACAGGAGTAAAAGTCCTCATGAAATTCTCTCCCTTTTCTGTGTCTGAAGCAAAGAGGCCAATCAGGGTCCATCTGAAGTGGAGGAGGAGCTGGACAATTGCTGGGTACTGGAATCCTTCTTTGGGGAGCATCTGGTGGAAAAAGGGGAATTGACTTTTATCACTCAGAGCCTCTGAAGCTGTTACATAATTGATCTGAAAAAGCAATTGAAAGGATTAGAGACGTGATGGGGAACCTGTGGCATGCAGAGCGTCCTCTCCTGGCATGCCAGCCACCCCAGCGCAGCTCCACTAGCATCCACGTGTTTTTGAATATATAGGAATGTAAAGCCCACAACATCTACTTGGCACTTTTTAAAGCAGCGGCACCTTTTTCCTGGATTCATGGAATATTTACTTTAAAGAGTTGTGGGTGGGTACTGTTGTGTCCAGTGATTCGCTCCTGCGTCCGTGCAGGCTCTAGGGGATTGTTAAACAAGCGTATTGGTTAACTGACAGCTCAGCTATAAAAGGGCTGTCAGACGGAGAGTCGTTAAGTTCATTACATTGTATCTTGAGCAGAATAAACCGTTACTGTTAACTAGGCTATTCAGTTACTGTTTCAGTAAAAGAGAAACATAAAACTGGTGACGAGGATGGGATACCCGGGGTTATTCCATACTTTGACGATGTTGTGATTGCGGCTAAAAGTCAGTCACAACTCGTTATCACACTCAGAGAAGTGTTTAGGCATTTCAGAGAATCTGGCCTCAGATTAAAGAAAGAAAAACGCAAAATAGGAGTGCCAGCTGTAGAGTTTTTAGGATATCTAATTGACAGTCAGGGCATCCACCCCACACCAGCGAAGGTGAAGGCAATTAATGCAGCCCCAACACCAACAAATAGGGCAGAATTACAAGCATTTTTAGGACTCTTGAATTTTTATTCAAGCTTCATACCACATAAGGCTTCGGTGGCAGAACCTCTGCCCCATTTGTTAGACACTTCAGCAAATTGGAGTTGGACTGACCGCGAGAAGAAAGCTTTTATGGAAGTTAAGAAGTTGCTAACAACAGCACCAATACTAGCCCAATACAATGAAAAATTGCCATTAATTCTGGCATGTGACGCCTCCCCATTTGGAGTCGGTGCTGTATTAAGCCACATATTTCCAAATGGACTAGAGGCTCCTATAGCGTTCTATTCATGAACACTGTCAAAAGCAGAACGCAACTATAGTCAGATAGATAAAGAGGCTTTGGCAGCCGTTGCAGGAGTTAAAAGATTCCATCATTATCTGTATGGACGTCCTTTTCAATTAGTAACAGATCATAAACCTTTGTTAGGGATTTTAGCTGGGGATCGTCCTGCTCCTCACATTATATCACCCCGAATGTCACGATGGGCAGAGTTTATGGCAGCTTATAATTATAAATTACAACATAGACCAGGTAAGGAAATGGGAAATGCAGACGGACTGAGTCGCTGTCCAATGCACACTTTAGTGGCTGACCCTGCTCCAGTACACAGCGTGTGCCTGCTAGATGAATTTAGACTACCTCTATCAGCAAATGATATTGCATATCACTCACGGAAAGACTCCATTATAATGCAAGTAATGGATTGGGTACACCGTGGGTGGCCAATGGACCCAGTGGGGTTAGAATTTATACCATTTTACCGTCGCAGAGAAGAATTATCTGTGCTACAAGGGTGTCTGTTGTGGGGCTCTAGAGTTATAATTCCAAAAACCTTGAGACAGATTGTACTGAACAGACTCCATGAAGGGCACCCAGGAATAGTTAGAATGAAGGGACTGAGTAGAAGTTATGTATGGTGGCCATCCATTGATAACAACAACATGGAGTGGGTACAGAAATGCCAACCCTGTCAACAGGTCTGGCCAGCCCATGCGGCCGCACCAGTAAGAGAATGGGACGAACCATCTGCACCCTGGATTAGAATGCACGTAGATTTTCTAGGGCCATGGTTAGGACAAACTATCTTCATAGTGGTTGATGCACTGTCAAAATGGGTAGAGTTATTTCTGATGCGTAGCACAACTGCAGAAACAACTATAGCAGTTTTAAACAAATTATTCGCCACACATGGGTTGCCTGATACATTGGTATCAGACAATGGACCACAATTCACAGCAGCTAGTTTCCAACTTTACCTAACATCATTGGGAATAAGGCACGCTCAAATAGCACCATATCACCCTGCTGGAAATGGATTAGCAGAACGGGCTGTTCGCTCAGCTAAAGAGACATTAAGCTGAATGGGAAATCTTCCATGGCCAGAGAAAATAGCTTCATACTTATTAACCCAACACACCACACCAAACCCCATAACAGGTAAAAGCCCTGCTGAGATCTTAATGGGACGAAGATTACGCACCACATTAGATAGGCTTCACCCAACATACTCACCTCGGAATTCAGTACAGGAAGACCCTCCTAGAGTATTTAATAGGGGGTAGGGGGTGTTTGCACAAAATTTTATGGGGGAACCTAAGTGGTTGCCGGGTTGGATATCTGAGATAACAGGGCCCTGTTCTTACAGGGTCCAGCTGTGTGATGGTCGGGAATGGAGAAGACATATTAATCAATTACGCCGACGAATAACAGGGTCCGCAGCTGACACATTACTGCAGACAACAAGGAATAAACTACAAGACAGAGTTACCAGGGGTGTTCAAGTTCCGTTACCAGTTGATGAGTTACCTGTTGAAGAAGAACCCAAGTTGCATGGACAAATATCTGTATTGTTAGCACCACCGGCACGGGGGCCAGAGAGAGGCGATGTTCCGTGCCCTGGGTCTCCTGAGGCTGGCTTGCGCCGATCTCAGAGAAGGCGGAGAAGACCAGCATATTTGCAGGATTATGCATGTGCAGTCCGGGGGGAAGGAGTGTTGTGTCCAGTATTGGCTCCTGCGTCCGTGCAGGCTCGAGGGGATCGTTAAACAAGCCTATTGGTTAACTGTCTGACAGCTCAGCTATAAAAGGGCTATCAGACGGAGAGTCGTTAAGTTCATTACATTGTATCTTGAGCAGAATAAACCGTTACTGTTAACTCGGCTATTCAGTTACTGTTTCAGTAAAAGAGAAACATAAAAGGTACTATATTTACAGTCTTGTATTCTCTTCAGTACTTTGTTTGGAACAGAATCCAAAGTACCATGCAATCCTAGCATTTGTACTAAAGCTAGGCAAGTTATTTTACAGGGCTCTGAGCACTCCTCCAGATCTGGTCAATGAAGCAGATGTTCCAAAGTCCTCCCACAACTTTCCAATGCTTTGAAATCCCACCAAATGATTTAGACAGGCCTATTTCATACTTTCTTCTATACGGCAATCAGGGTGTTTTTACAGATGGTTCACAGGTGGTCTATTTTCCAAGTACTTAGAGGGCCAAGAACTGGCTTTCCTAGATTGCAGCTTTAGCTTCCTTGAATGTTAACACACCTTCAGGCCATTCAAATATAGACTAGCTCTGATCCTGGAACCATATCACATGCTTTATATGTTAATATCATATTCAAAGTAATCATTATTGCTCAAAAAACAGGCAGCAGTTAGAGTAGTTTGTAACAGAACATGGGCAATAAACAAGAAGTTAATTCACCACCACCACCCCTATTTTAGCTTGTTTCTGTCTTATCTAATATTTTCCTGCAATTCTTCCATAATCCAGACTACTAAAAAGAGTTCCACATAATTAGCCTTTTAAAATAAGCTTGATGTCCAACAGATTTCCTACTTATTAATATGAACAGGTTCTGGCCTGTTGTTTAAAAAAATAAATTCATCCCACAATCTACAGGAAAATGCAGTCTGTAAGTATAATTTCTTTTGTGCTACTACTAACACCACTACACATAAGCACCATACAAAAGGCTAGTAAGGTTATTTGCAGAACAGTGTGCTCTCTCACACTTGCCTTTGTTGTTTAAACCACTTTGTAGAGTATAATATACAATATACTGTGTATGTAGAGGGGAAACTACTTGGATTGGCCACCCTCTTAAAATCTTGGGCTTGGAATTATGTGCACCAGAAACAATACCTATTTGTTTCAGAGTATTTTCAGATTGACAGGCTGTCATGTGATGAACTACCTGTTCTTTGTTTTGTGTACAGAAACATAAAGTACAATCGGTGCAACTGTTAACTCTTTATACTGTATATAATCTCTGAAAATGTAAAAGAGAGAAAACATAGGACTCCCCAGTCTGTCCCAACCGCATTTCAGCTTCTGCAACTTCTCTCCACCCTCAAAATCCAGGGCCAATAAGTTATATTCCAATCTTACACAACAGAAACAATCCCCCCAACACACACACACACACACACTCTCTCTCACTCACACACTCACTGTTTCCATTTCTTTGAAGGATTTATCAGCACCTGTCCCTGCATAAAGAGGCTCAAGGAAAGATAATCAATTTCTTATTGGACTTGGAAGTACTTAGAAGTAGCAAAAGTTCCCACTGCTTTCCAGTGTCTCAAAAGCCCATCATAAAGGCGAGAGTCCATCCTTCTGCTTCTCAGTGCAGAAATCCCCAATATGTTCCGGTAGATTTCAAAAGCATCACTTGGAAGCAGAAACAGCCAATGTGGACCCTCAAGAGTAGTCACTGCTATATAAGGTTTCTTTAGTGCTGTGAGCTATACAATTTAAAGTTTCTGCACACTGCTATCAAGCAATTTAAGCAGGAATATACCTCTGAGTAAACAGGTATTTTGCTTATGGCATTTGTACTCTACTGCAACAAGCAAGCACTCGCCCTCTAAATAAGTTAGACAGTCATAATATTAAAACTTGATAACTGTTCTTAACAAGAAATTCACAATGGTAGCATCACACATATATTCCCAAAATACTTATGATATTTGCACAAGTACCTTCTTTGCAGTTCTTGTCTTCTTAACTGATGGGAGACTGAAACCCAATAAATACATCACCAATAAAAAAGAATAGTATGCCGGAGTACTGAAAAACTCAGCCACATGGGAAAATGCAAAGAAAAAATATTGGACTTCCTGCTAAGAAGTAGCAATTTATATATAGTATGCACAATCCTTTTAGTTAAATTATTGCTGAACAATTTACAATAGTTGCGTCACAATATTATTCTAAGATATTTGTCACTACTACCCTACTTCCTAGATGTTCACTATTGTCTCCCCCCTCCTCAGATTTAAGGGCATGTGAAATAGTTTTGATGAAAGTTGCATGATATGAAACTTCTCTCCTTTGAAATGTTTGGTTTTAATTCTCCAATGAATCAAAAGGAATGTTTCACGCTTCCTTGTTGCATAGCATTTGTTTTAGCTTTCCATAGCATTTTTCTCAAGTTTAACTAAGAGGATCATGGCATAAATTTTTAGCTACAATATCTGCTAATCTATTTGGTCTATAATTGCTAGAGCCCTTTTTATTCCACATTTTAGATAGATAAAATGCTACTATTGCCAACTTCAATCTGACTGGATAGGAAAGGCATTATTTTTATGTGAAAATGAAATGCCAATAGAGGCCCCAACAATCAGGGATATATTTTGATCAGTTAAATAGTTGGCAGAATGTCTTCTCCAGGGTATGCATTACCTGCACTTCAGGTCTTTTTTGATTAATCTCAACATGAACATAAAGGGATAAAATATTGACATTTTTGCTAATATGGAGAAAAGCAGCTCTTGAATTCCATGGAGAAGACTTGATTGCATCTATTGCTCACCCACCTCCCCTCACCACACCCTTTACAAGATGGAGAAATACACACACAAACCTGTGGGACTTTGTAGGTGCCTCCTAAGGTTGACATCTGGATGGAGATGTCTCTTCTAGCTCCATCAAGAAGAGCCAGAAGGTTCTCCTTCCTTCCACAGCCGTAGTTGGGTACATTGGCTTCTCCAGTGGAGAGAATGTCCAGCAAGGCATCTGAAGTGCGGAAAGTGTTCATATAGTTGCCTTGGATGTTGTAGCCAAGTGTGAGATTGTGCAGGAGCTGGGAATTCTTGTTCACCATTTCAATGTTGAAAATAAACCATAAGCCATTTTGAAAACTATAAGCATCCCTATTGTAAAAAAAAGTGTTATTATAATCAACAGCAACAACAAATACTTTTTAAAAAATATATAATCCTCCAGAAGCCTACTGAGCTGTAAGCCAACATTGATCCAAAACCAATGATCAGTTACACAAATATGGAATTTGGCTGAGGTATGGCAACTACAACTGGTTCCACTAGTACTTTAAATTCATTATTCAAGTGATAAATCAAGGATTGAAGTGAGAGAGGAAAATAATCTTGAGTCCTTTCAGCTTTTTTTCAGACGCCTTTTTGAGTCTCTTTCACAAAATCAGACAAAAGAGAGAAGTCATGGAAATCAAAATCATTCAGGAAATTAGACATATCCCCCAATATAGGAATAAATGAAGAATAAAAAACAGAAAAGGAGGAGAGTGTTAGAATGGAGGGAGTGCAACTCTATCACCCTGAATGACTTACGGATCATGGAAAACCAACTGAAGAGAAGGAGCAACATTGAAAAGCCACTTTACATGCAATCTTTCATCTCCACTGTAGACTATACCAGTGGTGGGCAACCTTTTTTTTCAACTGAGCCAAATCTCGCCAAAACCACGATTGAAATTTATTTTGAGAGCCACATTTTTAAAACCGAAAATACATAGGATGGTACACTGTTTTTAGTTTCAATAAACTCTGGCATTTGAAGAACGCAAGTCTTAAAGCTGTCAAGTTACAAGATCCTTGCACCCCTAACCCTTTAGAAAAAAAAACCCCAGGGGTCTTCAAACCTGACAGCTTGAAGACTTGTGGACTTCAACTCCCAGAATTCTGAGAATTGAAGTCCACCAAGGGCATCAATCATATTAGCCCAGGGATCTGCAAAATTGGCTCTTAAGACTGGTGGACTTCAATTCCCAGAATTCTGAGAATTGAAGTCCACCAGTCTTAAAACAGCCAACTTTGCAGACCCCTGTGTTAGCCCAAAGCCTGGTGCTGGACCTTGCTCCCCCATTGGTGGAGCCCCAAGAAGCGAGGAGGGAGAAAAAGAGACGGAGGCCAAGGAGCTTCCCGCCCCCCCCAGCAAAAATCTAACCGGGGAGCCGGGCAGTAGCAAATTAGCCAATCATGTGAGGAAAGCGAGGTCTGACCGGGTGGGCAGCGAAACTCCAGGGCTCTCTGTTCTAATTCCCCGTGAAAACTGTTGCCTCTGAAGCGTTTGCTCTACTGTTTGAACCTTTAAGCGTCCCTTTCCCTTTTTTCTTCCCGTTGAAAAGAAAAAAGGGAAAGGGACGCTTAAAGGTTCAAACAGTAGAGCAAACGCTTCAGAGGCAACAGTTTTCACGGGGAATTAGAACAGAGAGCCCTGGAGTTTCGCTGCCCACCCGGTCAGACCTCGCTTTCCTCGCATGATTGGCTAATTTGCTACTGCCCGGCTCCCCGGTTAGGTTTTTGCTGGGAGGGGGGGGGGGGAAGCTCCTTAGCCTCCGTTTCTTTTTCTGCCTCCTCTCTTCTCGTCCCCGCCTGACTTCAGGATCCTCCCTAATCATTGTGGGTCGAAAAGAAAAAAAGGAAAGGGGCGCTTGTTTTGAAGTGCCCAAGAGGAGGGAGGGGAGCGGGCGCTTCAAAACAAGCGCCCCTTTCCCTTTTTTCTTTTCGATCCACAATGATTAGGGAGGATAATAATCCGGCACACAGAAGAGCCGCATTAAAATGTGTAAAGAGCTGCTTGTGGCTCGCGAGCCGCGGCTTGCCGACCACTGGACTATACCAATGGAATGGTCTCTTGGGCTGTAAAAGCTCTGTGGTTGTTTTCCCTCCTGGTTCTCCAAACTCAGCGGGCATTTCATTCTCAGCTTCCCAGAGACTGGATGGGACAAAAACAGCATCAGAAGCAGAAGCAGGAGGTCCATAATTCATGGGGTGAATCAAATAATCTCTTTTCTTTTTCTAAAGAATAATTAGAACAATCAAAGGATTCTCACAAGGTGGAATATGATCCAGTTGCTTTTTCTCAACACAGAGAAAAACTCAGCTTCATCTGGAAAGGAGAGAGACAGACCTTCAAGAGCACAGACCTTGCCTGTCCCCAAACTCCATATTTCTCTGCCCAAAGTCTCCCCTGGAAGATTCGGCCAAAGAGCAGAGCTGAAACTTTTATCATAATTCTCCCTCTCAGGAGGGATCCCTGGATAATTCAATCAGTTCTTGGACTCAAAGGTTGTTGGGGAATTCTCTGGAGGGAAATGAAAGGGAAATAATCCTCATGTGATTCATAATAACAGGGGAAGAGATTAGATTAAATCCGTCATCTACAATTGAGAGGTTTGGGAGCTCCATGATTGAAACTGGCCCCAGAGGGAATACATGGTACCTGTGGCTGAAGCTAACTAGAAATGTGACATTTGTTGGCATCGTGGTTAGAGAGAAAACCCCGGGAGACAGTTAATCCCCCAGCATGCCATAGATCTGAAGTAGCTGCCTGCTGAGTCCAAGCCAACATTTGCTGTATTTTGAAAGTCAATGCTCAAGAAAAGGGCTGATGCAATAGGGTGGCCAGACTGCAAGAATAAAATCATCTTTAATGAAAAAGTAGTTATCAGAACTTTGCCCAGTGGAAAAAAGTCACACCCACAAATAAACACACAGAGAGGGAGAAGTCAGAAGAAACCAAGTGAAAAGAGATGGAGAAATTAAGGCTGCCCCTCACACCAAGGGAGGAATGAAGGAGGGGGAGAAAGGGGAGCTCAGGAGCCTCGTGTTGCAGATGGAAATCCCCCTCCAAGTTCCGTCTTCTGTGTTCTGGGAAGTGGGGAGCCCAAGTCCCATGTTCCACTGCCAGCTCTTTCCTTGCATAAGGCCCTCGGGAATGCAAAGACCAGATCCATAGAAAAGGCCCAAGATGGCCAGGAAGGAGGAGGGGATCTGGGGCATCTCTCCCCACCCTGATTCCTTGGGAGAGACTATCCAGGTTTATGGGTCCCAGGGCTGAATGTTGGGGGGGGGGGCGCAGCCCCCAGGATTTCTCCAGCTTCGCTTTGGCTTCGTGTCTTTCCAGGAGAGGCTCCTGTGAAAGAGAAGCCATGCAGGGCTGGGTCTTCCAAGGGGGTAGAGAAAGATAAAAACCAGAGATATAAAACAAAACCTTAAAAAGGAGATCAAGGATTAGCCAAACAACCCAGGATTCATCTGCAAAATTGTCTCCTGCTTATTCAGAAATGTATGGATTAGCCAAGTCTTGGTGCAGAGTTTAACTCCTGACAGAAGGGGGGGAATATAGACCAGCATTTTTCAAACTGGGAACTTGAAGATGAACTGACTTTGATTCCCAGAATTCCCTGGACAGCTTGATGGCCAATGAATCCTGGGAGATGCATTGTTGGGTGGGGAATTCTGGGGGTGGAAGTCCATTCATCTTAAAGTTTGAAAAACACAGATGCAGACCAACAACTCTCCACAGGTGACCTCCATTTTGGAAGACAACAAACACACCTGAAGAGACCATCAGTCACTGGGCAGGTTGCATAAGGCAGAAACCGTGAATTTTTATGGCCATCAGATGTGAAACGTGGCACAATTAATTGAGCTGACATCTAACCTCAAGGCCCTGATCGGGGTTTGGAAGCTATCCTGGTTGGTTCTCAGAAGTCTCTAAGCCAGGGATGGCGAACCTTTTCTGCACCTATAGCCAAAAAGGTGTGGAAATGTTGCACGCCCGTGGATTGCATATGGGCGTGCTTGTCGTGGCTGCGCTCCAGAAAAACCAAACTTCCAGATTCTGGGGCACATGCGTGTGCAAATATTGGCTGGCTGGCTCACATGTGCACACTGGTTTTTGGCACTGCCACCCAGGAAGGGACTGCACTCTGGAAAAGTTGAACCTCTGGGTCCTGGTGCCCATAAACACCTGACAATCAGCTGGCTGGCCCGAATGCACAGGCTGGTTTTCAGCACTGCCAGGTGTGTGAAGAACAGCTGATTGTCGCACGTGTATGCGCGCCAGAGGCCTGGAAAACGAACAGGCAAGGCCGCGCGTGTTGAGCGACATGGTTACACCATAGGCTCACTATCATGGCCCTGTAAGAATCCTAAACTGGATGTGATTTTAAAACTCCTTGTGCCTGACAGTCAAATCTGCCTTGGTTTACCTTCCCAATAAGCAATCGAGTTGGAAGATCACTTAGAAGCCGTTTATGAGGGTGCCCTGATAAAGTGGGATCTTCCTATGAAAAGGGAGAACACAGAGACAGCTCTTACATTCCTTTTCATAGTTGGCAGAACAAAGAAAAATGAAAGAGGAAAGTTGATTGGACAGGATAAAAGCAACCTTTGCATAGGAAATCAGTTACATGTACTCAAATGTGTTACATATTTGCATCCCATAATACCACACGTTCATTAAATTGAGGGGCATAAATTGTAAGGAACACAGTTGCTTATAGTTCAAGAAAGAGGTAAAGCAGACCCCAATTTATGCCCCTTCTGTGTGAGTCTCTCCCTGGGGGATCTAACTGGGGTCTCATCCCAGGTGAGGAAGGGGCTCCGTCTGAAGGCATCAAAGTCCCAGGAGTTCCCACCTGCCTCCATTCATCCCCTTCTGCCACAGTCACACTCTGTCCCTTTGTGTGCGATTGTGGGTCTTTGTGTTGAATATCGGTTCACCATTTGGGAAGGAGGCTTCCAAATAAGACTACAGACAATCCTCATCTTACGACCACAGTGGAGCCCAGAATTTCTGTTGCTAAATAAGACAGTCATTAAGTGAATTTTGCCCCCATTTTACGACCTTTCTTGCCACAGTTGTTAAGTGAATTTGGCTTCCCCACTGACTTTGCTCGCCAGAAGGTCCCAAAAGGCCATCCCATGAATCCGGGACACTACGACCGTCATAAATATGAGACAGTTGCCAAACGTCTGACTTTTGATCACGTGACCATGGGGATACTGCAGTAATTGTAAGAGTGAAAAATGGTCATAAGCCCCTTTTTTCAGTGCTTTTGTTAACTTTTAACTAAAAGAACCGTTGTGGGTGGAGGCCCGTCTGTTCTTTGTCCAGTGTTGTTTAGACAGAGACACAACTGTCCCCACAGCTGCCTTCTTCCTCAGCCGGAGTCCCCGGATGCTCTCCAAGAGCAGCCCCACGGAGAGAGCTTTGCAGTAGTCCATCCTGGGGCCTGAGTGGCCGTGAAGGGAACCACGTGGCCCAGGAAAGGGAGCAACTGGGGCAAAACCCCAAACTCTGCCATGGCCTCTCCTGACCACGGCTGCCCCCCTGATCCTCAGGCAGGAGTTGTGGATCTAGAAGGACCCCCAGATCAGGCACGGGGGGGGGGGGCTGCTGCCCCCCCATCTATTCATACTCAGAGGAGATAAAGTCCCAGAACCAAAAGGGAAAAACAACTCAGCCCCCCCCCCCCATTAATTCCTGCCAGGTTCAGCTGAAGGTTTTGTCCCCCATCCAAAGCGCTGCGACCTTAAGGCACCTGGAGAAGGAGCCTGGTCTCCCTTCCTGGGACGTCTTTGTCTCCCCAAAGAGAGAGAAGCCAAGTTGTGGGGGCTCCGAGAAGCCAAGTCTCCCCTTGTGGAGCTGCAGAAAGAAGGGAGGAGGGGGCTTTCCAGGAGCAGGAGGGGCTCCTGGAGGGAAGGAGCATTTCACTCCCCTCTGCAGGAGACAGAAAAAAGGAGGATGGTTTCTTAGACTTTCCCCTCTTCAGTCCGGCCTTTCCTGCCCCTCCCTCCTCTCCTGAGTCCAAGGGAAGTGGGGCCCACTTAGGAGTAGAAAGAAACTGGTTCCTCTGGTGACCTCCAGGAAAGGCCCAGCAAGGAGGCCTTCAGTTCTCTGGGACGGAGTCAGAAGGAAAACAGCCTCCAAACAGTCATCTAATTATAAGCAGAGGGGGGAAAATATTGGGGAGGGTCAAAGAAGACACACGAATTAAGATCTCCCGTTCTTGTCTTTGAATGGGAGCTTCTTTATTTGTGTCTAGGAGTGAATGAGGATTAATCAGAGTCCAATCTTGGAAGGAACTGGACGTAACCCGGGAAGAGATTCCCCTCCATCTCAATGGGGACCTCAAAGGTATTGGAGGAAAAGCAGCTGGAGAGCCAAGAGGAGAAGCCATTTCAACCCTCGATGGGTGGAAAGAGTCCCAGGAACAGGAGATCCCTCCCTTCCCCTCAAAGGATCCCCTCAGGGGGAAACCAGATCCATGCAGGGAGGGTGGGGAGGCCTTCAGAAGGAGCCCTTCTCTTCTCTCCCAGGAAAGAGGCCGCAGGAGGGAGGAACCGTCGGAATGTGAGGACTGGGGAGGAGAGGCTTCCCAGAGGGAGAAGCCCTGAAGAGGAGACCCAGGGAGGGTGGAAAGAGCTTCAGAGACGGGATCTCTGGATCACCATATAACGGGCAGTTGAATTTATTTATTTATTTATTATTAGCGTTTATATACCGCCCCCTCTCCCGAAAGGGACTCGGGGCGGTGTACAGTCCGTATCAAAATACAACAAATTAAAACATAGTAATAACTACATAAATACGTATATGAGAGGAGGATAAAATATGCCAAACTGTACAGCTAAATAAATAAATTGAAATGTACAAAATTTAAAATGCCAATGTCATATCAGATTAAATTTAAAAAACTATCCCTCTAAAAACCATTAAAAATGTGTATGCCAGGAGGTAGACATTATAAATTATGCCAGACCAGCCAGTCGGAACAGGTGTGTCTTCAATTTCTGTCGGAAGGAGCGGAGGTCAGTAGTGGTTCTAATGTCGGGGGGGAGGTCATTCCAGAGGGTTGGGCCCATCACAGAGAAGGCCCTACTCCTCGGTGTCGCCCGTTGGCATTGCCTCGTGGACGGCACCAGGAGAAGGCCCTCCCTGTGAGAGCGAATTGGCCGCAGGGATGTATGTGGGAGGATGCGATCCCGCAGGTAACTAGGCCCTATGCCATGGAGCGCTTTAAAGATGGTAATCAGAACCTTGAAACGCACCCGAAAGACTACAGGCAGCCAGTGCAGCTCGCGCAGGAGAGGTGTTACGTGGGAGTACCTAGTACTCCCCATGACTACCCGCGCGGCTGCGTTCTGGACTAGCTGCAGTCTTCGGGCGCGTCCCAAGGGAAGCCCCATGTAGAGAGCGTTACAGTAGTCCAGGCAAGACGTCACCAGTGCATGAGTGACTGTGCGTAGGGCATCACGGTCCAGTAGGGGGCGCAATTGGCGCACCAGGCGAACCTGGTGGAACGCCCCCCTTGCCATGGCTGCCACATGATCATCCATTGACAGCCGGGCATCTAGGAGGACGCCCAAATTGCGCGCCCGTTCCACAGAGGGCAATTGTTCGCCCCCTATGGCCAGTGATGGAATCAGCTGGCTGAACCGAGGTGCCGGTAGCCACAGCCACTCGGTCTTGGAGGGGTTGAGTTTGAGTCTGTTGTCCCCCATCCAGACCCTGACGGCTTCCAAACATCGGGACATCACTTCGACAGCCTCGTTGGGGTGGCTTGGGGTTGAAATGTACAACTGAGTATCATCAGCGTACAGATGGTACTCAACCCCAAAACCATGGATGATCTCACCCAGCGGCTTCACATATGCGTTGAACAAAAGGGGCGAGAGGACCGACAAGAGAGAGGCCTCGGGGTCGACCTCTGCCCCCCAGTCAACACACATTGCATCCGGCCGGAGAGGTAGGAGCCGAACCACCGTAAAACGGTGCCTCCGACTCCCATCCCCTCCAGCCGGCGCAATAGGATACCATGGTCAATGGTATCAAAAGCCGCTGAGAGGTCTAATAGGACCAGGATAGAGGAGCAACCTCTATCTTTGGCCCTCCAGAGATCATCAACCAACGCGACCAAGGCTGTCTCGGTGCTGTGCCCGGGTCGGAAGCCGGACTGGCGTGGGTCTAGATATACGGATTCGTCGAGGCGACGTGGAAATTGCTGCGCCACCACATTCTCAACAACCTTCGCTAAAAAGGGGAGGTTGGAGACTGGACGGTAATTAGCTAGCTCCGTTGGGTCAAGTGAAGGCCTCTTGAGCAGGGGCCTCACCACCACCTCTTTCAAGGCAGTCGGTAAGGAACCCTCACTCAATGAGGCGTTCACCAGGCCCAGAAGCCAGCCTCGCGTCACCTTCCAGGATGCCAGTACCAACCAGGAGGGGCACGGGTCCATTGAACATGTGGTGGGTCGCAGCCGTCCACGCAGCCCGTCTAAATCCTCGGGGGCAACAGAGTCAAACTCCTCCCAGAGTGGGCTCACAAGACTCACTGAAGACGGCTCGTCCGGTCCACGGGGGGGGGGGCATCCGCTCCGGATCTGAGCGACTTTGTCCTGCAGATATTCCCCAAACTCCTCTGCTCTTCCCTGCAAGGGTGCCTCCCGCGTCTCCTGCGACAGGAGAGAGCGGGTCACCCTAAACAGGGCGGCAGGGCGGTTATCCGCAGACGCAATGAGAGCGGCACAATGTCTATGTTTGGTCGCTCTCAATGCCACAAGGTAGGTCCGTAAATAGGCTCTTACCTGTGTTTGGTCAGACTCGGAGCGTGAGTCTCCACCTGCTCTCTAGACGTCTCCTATGGCGCTTCATCACCCTTAGCTCCTCGGTGTACCAGGGAGCCCGGGTGGGTCGCTGCCGTAGGAGAGGTCGCAGAGGCGCAACCCGGTCCAAGGCCCCCGCCGTCGCCCTATTCCAGGCGTCGACTAGGTCCTCCGACCGAGCGCGGGTCAGGGCTACAGGTAAAGGCCCAAGCTCCGTCTGGAACCTATCCGGTTCCATCAAGTGCTTGGGGCGGTACCAGCTTGAACAAACTGGCTCTGCCTCCTCGCGGTGGAGGGTAGCGCCAGGGAAGTCCAGCCGGAGACATGAGTGATCTGACCATGACAGGGGCGTAGTCTCTAAATCCCCTATTCCCAGATCACTCGTCCACTGCTCAGATACAAAGACAAGGTCCAGTGTGTGGCCGCCTTCGTGTGTGGGGCCCTGAATTAGTTGGGTCAGGCCCATGGCTGTCATGGAAGCCATGAACTCCCGAGCCACCTCGGACGCTGCTCCCGTCGACGCCAGGTTGAAATCCCCCATAACCAGAAGTTTGGGTATCTCAACCGCCGTCTCCGAGACCAGCTCGAGGAGCTCGGGCAGGGCCGCTGACGTATAGCGAGGAGCCAAGTATACAATCAGCAGACCCCACTGCCTCCCTGGGCCCCATTTCATACCCAGCGACTCACACCCGGGTATCTGAGGAACAGTGAACTCCCTCGGCTCTAGACAATCCCGTATAACTACCGCCACCCCACCACCCTTACCCAGGGCCCGAGGCTGATGGAATGCACGGAAACCCGGTGGGCACATTTCCACGAGGGGTAAACCACCCTCGTGACCCAACCAGGTCTCTGTTATCCCTGCAAGGTCCAGCTCCCCCTCCGAGATCAACTCGTTAATGAGGGGGGCCTTGTTGGTCACGGACCTTGCATTGCAGAGCATCAGCCTCAGGCCCTGGCTCTGTAGTTCCTGACCACCTAGGCTGCGGGGGTTGGTACAAACGACCGGGCGTAGCCAGCAGCCACGGTCTCCCAACCGACCTTGCAATATTTTCTTGTCCTCGCATCCCCCCGTCCCCGCGACCGTTGTAATAAAACAACCCTCTGCTGGAATAACTTGTTCCCTCTCCCCCCTCACCCCGCTCACTTCCTTCGTGGACTCACCTGTTCGTCTGGCGCTGGCTTCCCTCCTGGCCTGGTTATCCCCCCCCTTCCTAGAAACCCCTAAAAACAGAATAAAACATTTTGATAAAAATGCAGATTTCCATTCCTCCCTTTCTTTCTGACCCCCAATGACCATCAAGGTCTTGGCTGATCATCGCAGACCTCTGCCTCTCCTAGCCACTCGGGAGGGTCTCCTTCACTTTGAGCTCTTGCGTATCTCCCTAGGCTTCCAGCTCCTCCCGGCCACTCTCATGAAGGAGACATCCCATGCACGGTCCCCACCTGTCATGGATCCCCCACCCAGGCCCCTCTGTAGACATGACTTCAGAGGAGGAGGGGACATTTCAGTCAGCAGAGAAAAGGCACCGAGTCGAGTGTTGGTCAGGATCGGGGCTCAGAGAGTGCTGGCCTGATGGAGCAGCCTCAGCTGGGTCTCCGGATGAGGGAAGGCGGAGGCTGAACAAGGGAAGCCACAGCTGCAGCAAGTTAGCCAGGAGGCCCCAGGTGAGGATCGGGAGCAACTGCTGCCCGTTAGCAATGAGGAGGATGTGGAGTCCACACCTCCTCCTGATCCAAGGACACGTAGAGCAGAGGGAAGGCAGGCACAATGCCAGTCAGCTGGGCTACTTGTGAGGATGCCACCTTCCCTCTCGTAAAGGGCTGCACCGGCATTGCCTGCTTCATCCTGCTCTGAAGACTTGAGCATTGCTACAGCAAAGTGCCCAGTTCTAGACCCCTACCATTTATCCTGGCCTGTTAGACTCATGGACGGTTTTCCTGGACTTTGTGGGTGCCCATTGGACTCACTTACCCAGGGAATCTTGCCGTGCTGAGCCTGGAATCCAGATCTGTGCAACAGGGGTGCTTTCTTTTTTTATATATATATAATTTTTATTATGTTTCAATTACAAAAATAAACATTCCATCTTTCCTTATGCTGTGTGTCGTCTGGGTACAAACATCTCTGTGCAACATTGTTCCTCATTTGCCACATCTTTCACATTCATATTAACATTAACATCCCTAAGCTTAGTATTATAATATTTTGAACATTTAAACATTATAAAACTCTCAATTTTCCTTAATATCTTCAAGTGATGATACCACATTAACATTAAACATCATTATTCTCATCATACACTTACTAACAGTTTTCATCTTCTTTATGTCTCTAAATATATTTTCTACTTGTTTTTTAGCCTTCTTCATTTCCAAACTCCTTTTTTATTCTCCAACCATTGGTAAAATACTTCCCAAATCATGTAATATCCACTTTGCTCTTTCTCCTTCATTGCTAATGTTAATCGGTTCATTTCTGCACATTCAGATATTTTCCTTATCACCTTCTCATCAGCAGGAATCTCTACATTTTCCCAATGTTGTGCAAATACAATTCTAGCTGCGGTTAATACATGAATGATTAAATATACATTCTCTTTATTATCAACAGGGGAGCTTTCTGTGGGTCTCTTTGGGGAGTTTGAGTAAACACCTGTAGACTCTTGGCCTCTGTTTGTGTGTGTGTGTGTGTGTGTGTGTGTGTGTGTAAGAGGGCAGCATAGATTGCTCCAGCCTCTACATTCCCCTCCCCCCATCACTGCTTGCCCTGTGGGAGCATGGAACAACTTCTAGCGGTCAACGTGCAGTTAGCCCAGCCAATGGCCCAGCTCTCCTCCCAGTTGGCCCAAATGCAGCAGCTGCTTCAGCAGACCCTCGAAGGAAATGCCCAGCATCGCTGCCTGATACATTTGATGGAACTTTGGAGCAGTTCCCGGTGTTTGTGGGACAATGCCAGCTCTTCACGTGTTTGAGGCCGGTTGATTTCCAGACAGACTGTGAAAAGGAGGGATTCATCATCCGTCTTTTGACCAGCCCAGCAGCCCATTGGGCGACTCCACCATTCATGCAGGCCATCCCACCCCTGGATGGTTAGCTTCTGCACCCAGGTGTGGGTGATGTGCACTGTGCTGGATGAAAAGAGGGGAGGCAGGGAAGACTTGGGGGTCACAGAAACCCCCAAACTGAAAGCAAGCTACGGAAATCCCTCAGGTAAACCAGGAAGAGGCGGAGAGGATCCTCAGGGATCTAATCCTGCTAGATCCTCTCCCCACCATTTCCTTCCTTCAAACACGTGTCTCTCCTGCTCAGAACGTCTGGACGAAGCAGCCGCTTCCAATTTCCCGCCGCTCAACCCCGATTGTGCCTGGAGACTGATGACGCTACAGAAGGGAGAATTCGAATTGGTCTGCTTGGGCTTCATCGGATCCTGGGAAAACATGATTCGCTGGTTGTAGCCTGCATTTCTCTGCACATCCCGCGTTTTTCAGGCATTGCGTCGTCTGAAGGCCCGTTCTGGGCTCGGCAGCATGTGCGTGTATCTCCCCAGCCTGATGTTTCCAGCCCCAGAGGAGGAATCTGGAAGGGGTGTGGAGCGTTTGTCTCGGATTTTGGAGGTGGGAGGGCCACGCCAGAACTAGCGGCAGCACCAATGAGAATTCTCCCTTCTTGAGTGTCACCGGGCAGAGTTCACCGGGCAGAGTTCCTTGGGGCTTCAGCTGAAGGACGAAAGCCAATTCTGCGGAGAGAGAGAGAGAGGCAGGAAAAGTGGGAGGGGGGATCTTGGCCTGAAGAACCTACTGGGGCTTCTTCTCTGCTTGGAACGCTCTGCTGCACTGGCTGAAGTAGAGGGAGACTCTGCCTGGAGACCGATGACACTGGAGAAGGGAGAATTCCCATTGGTCCTCCTCCTTTCTGGACCCTCCAAATCCCGACTTTCGAGGAAGCCCCATTCTGGGCTCTGCAGAGTTTCTGCAATTCCTTCGCTTTGCGTAGAGAGAGAGCCACCGGGGAACTGCACTCCCTGAGCCAAAGAGGTCCGTGGCATCTTGAGACAGGTCGTTTTCTCATGGGGGGGGGAACAAACACACCCTCAGGAGGGGGTTGGGGGGCAGGCCGAGACAATGCAGCCAGTTGGCCGAGCAGCTCATACAATTAACAACCCATTTTAGGGAACCCGTGGGAATTGTCTGAATTCCACCCCTACCTGGTTCCATGTTGGGCCAAGTGATACGTCCCTCCCCCCTGCTTGTGGGCAGACCAGAGACATCTGGAGGGTCAGCGTGGATTATAGACTGACCTCTGTCTGATCCATCAAACCTTTTCTACCTGCTTAAAATGGAATTTGCAAAGTGACCCGAGTGGCAATCAGAAGCCATTCTGAAACCTCAGGCTGACTCCTGATCCACCAACAATCTCTGTGGTTGGAAAGCAGAAGACTTTCCATGGGTGCCTCTTCCTAGAAACCTGGATGTGCCCCCCCCCCCCATCCCCATTACTCCCCCTCCCCTTCTTGACCTGGATGAATAGGCGGCATTGAATGCAGGGAAAGGCTTTATGGACAAATGATAGAGTGGCAAAATAAAGGGCCGGAATAGTGTTAGTTGTTGCTATTTTCATTCTCTGGATGAGGAAGGAAAAAATAGAGTGGGGATTTCTCAAAGGTAGATACTTAAATAATAACAACCCCCAAGTGAAACCTCAGACAGCTGTTCCAGTCGATGCTTTCTGTGAAAGGGGTTTTATCAGGAAATCAAGAAAGAAGGACATAATAGTGATGGAGAGCAGGTCAATCCCTGCATTCCAGGTCATGCTGCCATTCCAAGGCTTCTCATGGAGATGATCCAACAACACGGTTAGAGCAGGGCTACTACAGCACTCATCTTACCTTGGGATCTTACTCTCTCTCTCACATACACAAACTTTTAGTTTCTGTCAGTAGGAACAAGGTGTCTGGTTCATTGGTAGTTGCTGAATATTACATTCCTCTGAATGACTTTCACAAAGTTCTCTTTAGCAAGATTTATTGGGTTGAATAGGGAGATACAAGAAGTACAGCCATTCAATCATTTCCTATTCTGAAACAAGTAGATTTGATTTTCTTTGGCTCCTGCCTACTATCTAAGTGGAAAGAATATCTCCTTTCAAATAAAAGAAACATTAACAATTCTTCCAATATCATAATGGTGTTATATCTCATGTTTTTACATTTATTTACCTTCAAATAAAAGCCAAAGGGGCGACTTGGAGCCAATCACCAGGGGACTCGAGTTCTAATCCTCCCTTAGGCATGAAAACTTCCTGGGGGACTTTGGGCCAATCACCAGGAGTCTCCTAAATTCCAATCCCACCTTAGTTCTTATTGAACGGGGCTGTGAAATTTGGAAATATTTTCTCAGATTAATTTGGGATACCAGAATTGGGGATTCCTAGAGTGTGAGATGTCCGAGTGTCCAATATTGTGGTGTGTGATGGAAGAAAGTGAAATTGTGCAAAAATGTCTGTTCCGTGTTGAGCAAAGCCATAAGTCTCTGCCTTCTTCTGCTTGTGGGAGAAAGAACGTTGGTCTTACCTGAACGTCTTTTTCGGGAGAGTGGAGGGAGGGGTCACTGAAGGGTTATTACAGCCTGATTGGTCCATTTGACTGAGAGAAAACTTCTTAGCCTTCGGCTTCTCCCGTTGGCTCCCAGTTTCCGCGATGTCAGGTCAGCGTCTGCATGATGTAAGAAGACAAGGGAAAGCCGCCCCGGGCCACCCGATCCTACCCCTCCCAGACCCTGTCTATCTAACTAGGGTGGGAGAGTGACCCCTCCCTCCACTCTCCCGAAAAAGACGTTCAGGTAAGACCAACGTTCTTTTTCCAGTAGAGTGGAGGGAGGGGTCACTGAAGGGACATACCCACGCTACGTCCCAGGGAGGGAAGACTGGGTCTCAGGGGGAGGATCGGCCACCACCCGCTGGAGAACCCTCCGCCCAAAGGATGCCTCCGCCGAGGCATAAGAGTCCAGGCGATAGTGTTTTATGAAAGGAGTAGGGGAGGCCCAGGTGGCCGCGCGACAGATGTCCTCGAAGGGCGCCCTTGTGGCCCAGGCCGCTGAGGAAGCCGCACTACGAGTAGAGTGGGCCGTAATCCCCGACGGGGGAGATTTACCTGAGGCTCCATAGGCCTCAACGATGGCCAACCTGATCCACCTCCCAATAGTTGAAGACGAGACCTTTTTGCCTAGGGAACCTGGGTGAAACGAGACAAACAATGCCTCGGTTTTACGAATGCCCTCCGTCCGTTTCAGATAAATACGGAGGGCCCTGCGTACATCCAATCGATGCCACGCCTGTTCTCTCTCCCTTGTTGGATTGGGGCAAAAATTTGGGAGGACAATTTCCTGGGCCCTATGAAACAGGGTATTGACCTTCGGTATGAACGAAGGGTCTAAACGCAATACCACCCTGTCCTGGTGAATCATGCAAAGGTCGCTTCTAACAGAAAGGGCCCCCAGCTCAGAGATACGCCTGGCCGATGTAATGGCCACCAAAAATACTACCTTCAGTGATAGGAGGCGCATGTGGACCGACCTGAGCGGTTCAAAGGGAGACCCCGTCAGTGCCTTCAGGACGATGGTAAGGTCCCATGTAGGGAACCTATGGACCGGAGGCGGACGGATGTTGGCCGCCCCTTTAAGGAACCTCTTCACCAACGGAGAGCGAGAGAGGGTAGAGGGACCCTCCCCTCCCAATATAGTGGATAGGGCCGCTACCTGTCGCCTGAGAGTATTATGGGACAACCCATCCTCTAATCCTTTTTGAAGAAATTCTAGAACGTCTGGAACCGTGGCCCTGGCTGGATCCACCCCCCTGGGGCTACACCACTTCGCGAAGGCCGACCAGGTGGCGTTATAGATCCTCACTGTGGACGGTTTCCTAGCTGCCTCTAAGGTGGCTATGACCCCCGATGACAGCTTCCTCCGTTTCAGCAATCCCCTCTCAAGAGCCACGCGGTCAGATGCAGCCACTGCGGCTCTGGGTGAACTAAGACCCCCTGATACAAGACTACCTCTTCCGGTGGGATTCTCCAGGGATCTACGACCGAGAGCTGGACCAGGTCCGCAAACCATGGTCTCCTCGGCCAATATGGGGCTAACAGAATGACGGATGCCCTCTCTGTGACTACCTTCCGAATGGTTCTGGGAATGAAGGGAAGGGGAGGGAAGGCGTAGAGGAGACCCGGAGGCCACCGGGTCCTGAGAGCATCCGCTCCTTCTGCAGCTGGGGTCTTGAATCTGGTGAAAAATCTCGGCAGCTGCGTGTTGCTGGGGGAGGCAAACAGGTCCACAAGGGGGTTGCCGAACCTGAGGCAGATCCTTCGAAACAACTCTGGATCTAGCTGCCACTCGCCGTTGTCCAGAGTCGCCCGGCTCAACCAGTCTGCCTGGTGATTGGACGTCCCCGCAATATGTTCTGCCGCAATGGAGGCCAAGTGTCTCTCCGCCCATAGGCCTAATGTCTGTGCCTCCCGCCAGAGGGCTCGGGAATGAGTCCCGCCTTGCCGGTTTACATGAGCTTTCGTCGCTACATTGTCCGTAAGTAGTAGGACATGTCGCCCCTGTAGCTGTCGGTTGAAAGTCCGGAGGGCCAGTCTCGCGGCCTTGAGTTCGAGCCAATTTATATTGTGTCTGAGGTCCGAGGCAGTCCAACGTCCCTGGGCCATGTCGGACCCCATCACGGCCCCCCAGCCGTAAAGGCTCGCGTCCGTCGTGACTTGTACTCTCTCCGGCTCCCAAATAGAGGCCCCCTGTCGCAATGCTGGGGACATCCACCACTTGAGCGAGCGTCTCACTTCCGGCGTTAAGCGAAGCGGTCGTAGAGAGTTGCTCAACATTCTCCTTTGGGCTGGTATTAAGGCCCACTGAAGGGGATGCAGATGCAGGCGGGCCCAGGGAACTATCCCTATGCAGGATACCATCTTCCCCAGGAGTCGTGATAGAGTCAGGGTGGAAACGGACCTTTTTGCCCTGATTGACCTGATCAACTGCGTCAGACTGTTTAAGCGGTCTGGGGACAGGCGGACCCGACCCGACTGGGAATCTATCACTGTCCCTAAATGCAGAATCTGTCTGGATGGGGATAGATGGCTCTTGGGAAAATTCACTGAGAAACCTAGCGTCTGGAGCCACTGGATGGTCAGCTGGAGGTCTGCCCTGGCTCTGGGAAGAGACCCTGCTTGCACTAAGACGTCGTCCAGGTAACACTGGAGCCTGACTGGAATGGATCTCAGGTAAGCGGCCAGAGCCGCCAGGACCTTGGTGAACGTCCGAGGGGCCGAGGCCAGGCCGAATGGCAAGGCCCGGTACTGATAGTGTCTGCCCTTGTGGGAAAATCTCAGAAATTGACGGTGAGACCGAAGGATGGGGATGTGTAGGTAGGCCTCCGTCAGGTCTACCGAGGCCATATAATCCCCCTTTCGAATGCCCTGCAAGATTGATTTGAGGGAGGCCATCTTGAAGCGCCTGTAAACTAGATACTGATTCAGGCGCTTCAGGTCGAGAATCGCCCTCCAACCCCCCGAGGCCTTCGGGACTACGAATAGATTTGAATAGTAGCCCCGCCCCCTCTCCGGTTCCGGAACGACCTCCACCGCTCTGATTTCCAGAAGGTGTGAAACGGCGAGGTCCATGAGATGACGGCGTTCCGGATCCCGGGATGGGGAGAAAACTTTGAAGCGCCTCGGGGGATAGGAGAGGAACTCCAACCTTAGGCCGTGGCGAATGGTCGCCCGGACCCAACCGTCTGTTGTAATCTGGTCCCACTTGTCCGCGTATAACGCGAGGCGGCCGCCTATGGGATGACTCGGATTTGAGTCATTTCCCTCTGCGGAAGGGACGGCCGCCCCCCCCGCGAAAGGGCCGCTTGGACTGGGACTGGTATCTGGAGCGATCCTGAAAACTTTGTCTGTTGTATGGCCTATCCTGCCTGTACTGCTGAAAACGGGGCTCCTGCTCCCTGTCATAAGTCCTGAAGGAAGGCCTGCGATACGGGTGACTACGTGTTTCGGCCTTCTTGGTGGAGGTGGGCATCACCTTTTTCTTATCTTTATTCTCCACCAATAATAATAATAATAATAATTTAAATTTATTAGCCGCTCCCTTTCCGAATAGGACTCGGGGCGGCGTACAATGGAGTAAAAAACATATAACATTTACATAAATCCATGACATACATAAGTACATAGACACACATGTTCGGAGGAGGTTAACAGATACAATACATAGACAATTAAAAACCATTAAAATACCCTAATTATAAAACCCCATGTACAATCCAAATTCAAAATGTTAAAAACAGACAGTCAGGAGGGATACGAGAAAATTACGGTTGAGCCAGGCCAGATAGTTGGAAGAGGTGGGTCTTCAGTTGTACACGGAAGGAGCGGAGATCGGAAGTAATCCTGATGTCCCGGGGGAGGTCATTCCACAGGGCTGGGCCCATCACAGAGAAGGCTCTGCTCCTGGGTGTCGCCCCCCGACACTGTTTGGCGGTCGGCACCCGGAGAAGTCCCTCTCTGTGAGAGCGGATTGGTCGTAGGGATGTATGGGGCAGGATGCGATCCTGCATGTAACTAGGCCCTGTGCCATGAAGCGCTTTAAAGATCATAATCAAGACCTTGAAACGCACTCGGTAGACCACAGGAAGCCAGTGCAGCTCGCGCAGGAGAGGTGTTACAGGGGAGAATCTAGTCCTCCCCATGATCACCCGCGCGGCCGCGTTCTGGACCAACTGTAGTCTCCGAGTGCATCTCAAAGGAAGCCCCATGTAGAGAGCATTGCAGTAGTCCAGGCGAGACGTCACCAGCGCATGGGTGACTGTGCGTAGGGCATCCCGGTCCAATAAGGGGCGCAATTGGCGCATCAGGCGAACCTGATGGAACGCCCCCCTTGCCACGGCTGTTACATGGTCATCCATGGACAGCCGGGCATCCAGGAGGACGCCCAAATTGCGCACCTGTTCCATAGGGGCTAATTGCACGCCCCCAATGGCCAGAGATGGAAACACCTGGTTGAACCGGGGCGCCGGAAGCCACAGCCACTCCGTCTTGGAAGGGTTGAGTTTCAGTCGGTTGCCATCCATCCAGATCCGTACGGCCTCCAAACACCGGGACATCACTTCGATGGCCTCATTGGGGTGGTTTGGGGTGGAGATGTATAGCTGAGTGTCATCAGCATACAGATGATATCCCACCCCAAAACCACGGATGATCTCGCCCAGCGGTTTCATGTATGTGTTGAACAGGAGAGGCGAGAGTACCGAACCCTGTGGCACTCCACATGTGAGAGGCCTCCGGGTCGATCTCTGCTCCCCTGCCAACACACGTTGCGTCCGGTCAGTGAGGTAGACAAACAGATTGGGGCCCGCGAAAGGGGCAGCTATTAAATCCCATTTGGCTTTATTATCGATCTGCCAATTTCTAAGCCAAAGGAGTCGGCGAGCGGCCACGGAGGTGGCTAAGGCGCTGGAGCCGAATCGCATCGCATCCAGGGTTGCGTCGGCCGAGTACTGGCAGGCCGCCATGATTTTAGTTAAATCCTGATGGATGCGATCATCCTGGATCGGGATACGATCCTGGAGTTGGCGGAGCCACATAACGGTCGTGCGATTGAAATACGAGGCGGCAGCCGCCGCCCGCATTGCCCATGCGGAGGCCTTGTAATTCTTCCGCAGGGTGAGCTCCGCCCTTTTATCCTCCGGCTTAAGCTTATCTGCGGCATCCCCCGAGACCACTGGGGAAGACGAGACCAGGGCAGCTATTGGTTGATCTATGGCCGGAAGCTGGATGGCCTGAAGGAAGGCCTTTTCCATGTTATAAGCCCGCCTGTCATTGCTGCCAGGGGGGGAAAAATTTGAAGGCCTAGCCCACTGACTGGTGGCTACTTCCAGGAACAGCGGAGGGGCAGGGATCTCTTCTTTATTGGTGGCCGTGTTAGAGAACATCACCATATCCGGATCCCTGGGCGGGGGCACTGTGGGGTCCCCTGTGCCTACCTTAGTGGTCCTCCTGGCCTTCTTCAGTAGGGGCTTAAACATGGCCTGGATGAATAAGTTGGAGGAGGTGGGCTGGTCAGTGGCTGCATCCTCCTCCTCAGAGAAACCCCAGTCGTCCTGACGCCGGGCCTCTTCTCTGGAGGAGACCTCGCTCATGAGGGAAGGAGAAGAAGTTCTGGACCTGTTCCTACTGAAAGGAGTAATCTTGCCATGCCGGGAAGGCCTGTCCCTTTGAGCTATTCCCTTGGCAATGGCTGCAGAGATTAATCTTTTAAGATTCTCAGGGAGGTGTTCTAGATCCTCCTCGTCCCAGTCAGAATCATAATCCTGGGAACTATGACCCCTGTGGGGCCTCCTACCCCGCGAGGAACCTGCAGAGGGGCCCTCCAATGGGTCATCTCCATCCAAGCCCCCTGTCCCAGGGGGAGTTGGGGAATGGGGGGAAACCCCTCGGGCTTCACTCCTAACTGATCTGGCTGAGGAGGAAGATGGAGAAGAAGGGCTGAATCCCCTGTTGACAGAGGGGGAATGGCAAGGGGCTTCCGACCTGGGGGATCTAGATCTAGGTCTGGGATCCCTAGCCTGCCTCTTTTCTGCCCTCTCAATGGCCCTTTCAAGGGCTCTGGAACGCCTAAGCTCGTCCCTTTGCCTAGCCCTGGAAGGTCTATCCTCAGTGGTAGGCCGAGAAGCTCGAGGCCTAGCTGAGACTGTGGGGCCTGACTCCCCCTCTGGGGCCTGGGCGGTTGCGGATTGAGCGACTTCAGAACGCGCTGCCATCGCCCCACTCACGTGCACGGATGAAATGACCGATAAGGAGGCAAAGTCCTTGTAGTCTCTGAGCCCGGTGCTGGGTTGGAACAGCTCAGCTTGGGCCTGCGATGCCCCTTCGTTAATGCTATTGAGTCAGGGCCTGCCACGTGTTCAAAATGGCCGCCGGCTTGAGTTGCGGCCGTTTTTTATCTTCAGGCGGCCGCTAAAATGGCGCGCGCGCCGCCGCTTGCCTCCCCGGCCGTTCAGACGGCCAAACGACCCCACAATCGTTGTGCAGCTCTAAATCTCTTGTCGCCGGTCTTCACGCCCGGCAAAGGCCGCTGGCGCTCCGGTCTGTGCTCGCGCCGCCGCCGAGAGCACCGCCGACTCGGGAGAGGCGACGCGGCCGAATTTGGGGCTTGCCGGTCTTCACGCGCGGCAAAAAGGGCCGCCGGCGCTGCGGCTTGAATTAACGGGTCGTCGGGGGAGGAGTTGGGAGCTGTAAATCCCCCGGCACGCCCGAGACTCCAGGAATCAGCCGGGGGGAAGAAAAAGCCCAGACTGCAAATTAAGAATGCGAGGAGAAAGTCTTACTCGGCTCTCCCTGCTTAATTGGGACAGAGGAAGATGTCCCACTGGGCACAGCTCCTTCTACTCTACGTTTTCTTTAAATTTTGAAATATCCAATGTCTAAAAAACTGTCCAAGATAGTACTCACAATCACTGGGAACCAAACTATAGTCTGAGGACCTTCTTGACTGAGAGGAAACTGGGAGCCAACGGG
Source organism: Natrix helvetica (assembly GCF_964273705.1). Taxonomy (NCBI): domain Eukaryota; kingdom Metazoa; phylum Chordata; class Lepidosauria; order Squamata; family Natricidae; genus Natrix; species Natrix helvetica. Next base: position 130,282,455 of record NC_138551.1, read on the forward strand.
AGAAGCCGAAGGCTAAGAAGTTTTCTCTCAGTCAAATGGACCAATCAGGCTGTAATAACCCTTCAGTGACCCCTCCCTCCACTCTACTGGAAAACCAGAGGCCTCTGTGTGGTGAATCTTAGACTGACCTTCTTCTGGTCCATCAGATCTTTTCTTAACTCCTTAAAATGAAATTGCAAAGGGATCCTATCCCCAATTGGGAGCCATTCATAGACCTAAACATTGATTACCAACTGATCAGCAATCTGTGTGATGGGGAGCAGAAGAGCTTCCATGGGTGCTTCGTCCTAGAAACCTCAAAGTCCCCCACCCCCTAATTCAGCCCCTTCTTGGACCTGGATGGATATTATGCAGCATTGAAGGTTTGTGACCTGGTCAATGATGCGGCTGCCTTTAGACAGGATCCCTCCAACCTCCTTCTGGGGAGAGTCTCAAGGTCCCCTTTCTCTGGGCATCTTCTCCAGCCCTTCACAAACAGGACAAGCTTGGAAGAGGAACAGAGAAAATGCTTTAGGTAGAAATTGTAGAGTGGGAAATTAAAGGGTGTGAAAACCGCTATTTTAATTCTCTGGTTGATCAAAGAAAAAAATACAGTGGAAATTTTACACATTTTTAAATTTACTTTGTTTCTATTATTTTGCTGTGAAGTTCCTACCAAAATAAAAACAATCCCAAACTGAAATCCCAGACAGCTGTTCTGCTGAACACTTTCTGCAAAGGAGGTTTTGTCAGAAAATCAAGAAAGAATTATATATTCGATTTCCCTCCCCAGCTGACAGCCAGTCAAACATGGCATTTCACATCATTCTGGCATTCTCAGGGAGAGGATCAGGCAACTATGCTGGTTCTTGGTTCCCACAGCTTCCTCCTGAACTCTTTTCCTGCTCTTTCTCTCTCTCACATACACACATACATTTAGCTGTAGGAACAAGTGCCTGAATTATTTTTAAAGGTGTCAAATTCAATAGCTGTTGCTGAACAGCAAATTCCTCTGAATGACTTTCAGCAAGGTTTATTAAGTTGAAAGGGAAAGGAGCTAGAACAATTCAATAATTTCCTATTTTGAAACCTATAAATATTTTCTTTGTCTCCTGCATACAATCTAAATGGAAAGAATATCTCCTTTCAAATAAAATAAAAGTTAACAATTCTTCCAATATCATAATGGTATTATATCTCATGTTTTTACATTTGTTCTGGCTGTGAGATGCTCCTTTGTGTTCAGGTCTGGCCTCAGAAGGATAATGTAGCACTTGGGGATGAAGATGCAGCCTAGCAGACCAGCACTGGAGGCCAGGATGGAGAAGACCTGAACAGCCACCATGTATTTCCCTTTGGTGCTCAGGTAGGTGGGCACAAAAGTCACCCAGACGCTGCAGAAGACCAGCATGCTGAAGGTGATCAGCTTGGCTTCGTTGAAGGCCCCAGGCAGATTCCTGGCCAGGAAAGCCACCGTGAAGCAGATGGCAGCCAGGAAGCCCATGTAGCTGAGGGTGACGTAGAACATGACAACGGCTCCTTCGTTGCATTGCAGGGTGATCTCTCCATGCTGGGAGTGGAGGTCAGAGTCAGGGAAGGGGGGAGAAACTCCCAGCCAGATGGAGCAGATGATAATTTGGACAGCAGAAGAAAAAAGGATGATGGAGTTGGCCAAGCTCTTCCCCAACCATCTCTTCACTCGGTTTCCTGGTTTTGTGGCCAGGAAAGCCAGCACCACCGTGATGGTTTTGGCCAAGAGAGAAGAAACAGCAACTGAGAAGATGATGCTGAAAACCGTTTGTCGGAGAAGGCAGGTGGCTTTCCTTGGTTGACCAATGAAGAGAGAAGGAGACAGGAAGCAAAGCAGGAGGGAGACGAGGAGGATGTAAGAGAGGTCCCGATTGTTGGCTTTGACAATGGGAGTTTCCCTGTATTTAATGAAGATGATTAAAACAAGGTCTGAGTTTAAGAACAAGAGTAGGGCAAAAGAAACCAGGATGATGCCAAGATGTTCTTCATAAGACAGAAAAGTTACAACTTTGGGGATACATTGGACTCTGTCCTCATTTGGATATTTATCATCTGGACACTTGATGCATTTTTCCACATCTGAGAAACCAAAAAACAATTTTCTTTAACATTCTGTCCTTCTATCTTACAGGAAATACCTTCTTTGGATAACAACTGATACCATGGACATTTTCCAAGAAGTATTTCTTAATGATTTCATTAAAAAGAGCATAAGAAGGATATTTTATATAACTATATATATAACTAGGTATTTGAAGTTGAGGGAAGTCCTAGGATGTTAATTATTTCCTGTGTAATGTGTAGAATCTTCATAGGGAGCTACATTACTAGAAATTACTAATGAATCATATAATCTTTTTTATGCAAACATCCTGAGTCCTGCCACATGGCAGTTAATATACTGGACTTGGAGGATACCTACAGTATCTTTTAACACTTAAAAACGATCTTGAATTAAGGGGAAACTTCCTAATAGTAAGAACAATTAACCAGTGGAACAGCTGGCCTCCAGAGGTTTTGGGTTCTTCAACACTGAATGTTTTAAAGAAGAGACTGGACAGTCACTTGTCTGAAATGGTATAGGTTCTCCTGCTTGAGCAGGGGTAGAAGATCTCCAAGGTCCCTTCCAGCTCTTCTCTGATTTATTGATCTACATGACTGGCAGAATATTTGTGTAATGAGTTCCCCCCATAACTATCCACAGCACCACATTATGGACCAGTGACACCTTTTCAGTCATCCTCAAGGGGAGGATTCAATATACAGTGAATTGCAGGGTCTTTCAGAAGGTGGACCTAAAACAATTCATCAAGTTTCAAAGAACTCAGGTGTTCCTAGAAAGGTGAATTTAGCAGCACAAGTCCAAACTAAAAAGCAGAAGAGATATTTCCTAAAATAGTAGTAAAGCTTGCTCAGTCTTCCACCTCCTCCTCCCAACTCTTCCCATCCCCTCCTTTAAAGTTTTTTTGATTTACTTCCTTTTAAATTATTAATTGTGTAGGTTAAAAAAAAAAAAAAACCAGGTGAACTTCAATCTCTCTTTTAACTTGCGCTTTCATGAAAATGTTCTGGAAGGATCCAGTTCCACAAAGCCTCCCATTTTCCTCAGTGTGACCCACCTTCCTGAGTGGAGAAGGTCCCCTCCGGACAAGGAACGCAGTCATAGCAGCAAACTGGCTCTCCTTCTCGAGCCCTCTTGACAAATCCAGGATGACAACTTTCCGCACAGTTGGACTGAGGCAGGGACTGAGCAGAGAAACAAGGAATGCCAAAGAAATGGTGCTAGGACTCTCCGTCCATGGAAAATGGAGGGAGAAATGGATGGAGACAAGTAGCCTCTGGTCTTCACTGAGGTAAATATGAAATCTCTGATTACTTCTAAACAGATGCAGGAGGGATAACAACTGGAAGATTCTTCATTTACTTCCTCCCTTTTGATTTTGGTATTTAATATTACAATAAAGTAATTTTCTACTTTAAACTTTCTTAACGGATTGAATTGAAAAAAAATTAAGTATGATGATATATGTAAAAGATTTAGGAAACTTTTATTCCATTAGATTTTTTAATATAGAATAAAACTGATGAAGAAAGAAACCTCTGACCAGTAAGATCTTGAAAGGTTTCCATAAAACATGGCAAAGCCCCTCCACTTAGGTCCCATCTGTTAAAGAACTTCCATTAGATGACACCAACTGGCATGGAAGGCCAACCACCCTGGAGATTATAAGCTTTGCCCACTTGAAATGGGACCTCAGGCTTTGGGAAACAGAGAAAAGACACGAAAATTTCTCTCACCTTATTGAGCAACTTTAGCTGTGAAAGAGCATCTTGATTGATAGAAAGTCTTTCTCTTTCAAAATACGCCAGAACCTCTTTCCTGGGTTGTTCGTTGGGAAGAACCAAGCAGCCGTGAATGACAACATCTGCTGTTATCTCCCCATTTTGGTCCAAGTACAGTTTTCTATCAGTATTATTCCAAAATTCATTCTTCTCCAGAAAGGGATGAAACTAGAATGGGAACATCCAGGAATTTGAAAAACAGAAAACCTTGTTTCTTATCCCACATTGAATCTTCTACAATTGTCTCATCTCCAAATATGGTTAAATAGGGTACAAATACTGCCAATATCTTCATAAGTGAATGAAAAATTTTGAGAAAAATTTGTCAATCACATACTGACAAAATATAAAGAAAATGTAATCCATACAGTTGGTCAATTATAGGGAACATTCAATAAAATGAACAGAGAAAAAAAAGATGATCCATAAACTCTTTGAAAACAACAGGTTGATTCCCTGAAAGCATGGGTTGATCAAGAAGAAATCTTCCAGGCTAATCTTCTCCCTTGTAATCCTGATGGAAAACACCTCCAGATGTGCTAATTCTGCTTTATTGTAATGTGACTTTAACAAAAATTGTAAAATCTTAAAGAAAAAAATCTCCCACCAACACTTTTCTCAGCCTGAAAAGTTAGGGAGGATCCTTTCTGAGTTTCTTTCTCTCCCATTATGCAGCTGCAGGATTCTCCCCTCTTATCAGGTCCTTCCCTAGGAAGCCTCTCTTCTCCTCATCCCAAAAGTCATTCTCACATATCATTACACTTTCTAAATGGATTATGGGAACTCTGGTGATAGAACTGGATTTCAATAAAGGACTCACAAAGAATTTTGTGAATTTTGTGGAAACTTGAGGGGTGGTATGATAACTAAATGGATAAAAACTGTCTTCAAATTTTTTTTAACAATTTTTAATCTTTCCTATGAAACCTGAAGATGATGGATTATAATTTGCCATTGGTCATCAATTTTTCTGTTATTAATTCAGTAATTAATACAATCTTAAGTAAGTAAGCTAATTTGATGTGATTTAAAGAATATAAAGTCTTTCAACTTAGAAGCTTTATTTGAAACTTTATTTTAAATTTCATTTTAAAAGTTTGATAAAATAACAATGGTTTTATATCAACTTAAAGGCAATAATCAGAAGCAATCAACAATTGTTGAATCGGATGGATTGGATGGATGGACTGGAACTTAATTTGCTGCTGGCATCCCTGAAGGAGGAGTCTGGTTTGAAGGCAGGCTGCTTGGATATGGCTGGAGAGGCCATGGACCCTGAAGACTCAAAGTGGACAGAACGGATGACTGATGAAATGGATTCTTTCAAGAAGATTGAGGGAGATTGGGGAATGAACTTGTCATATTTAACTGGAAAACAAGTCTTATTTATTTATTTATTTTTCAAAATTTATAGACCGCCCCCTCTCCCCGAAGGGACTCGGGGCGGTGTACAGGCATCTCATTAAAAACAGGTACAAAAGATAAATACCCTTAAATATATTCCCTTAAAAGCGAATTAAACCTAAATTCAACTGTACAGAATAATAAAAGTTAAAATCAACTAAAATGCATACCCCTAAAAATTTAAAAATACAGACTTGAGGGACTAAAATTGGTATTAGGCCAGGCCAGCTAAATTGAACAGGTGGGTTTTAAGCTTCTTACGGAAGGAGCGGAGGTCGGTGGTAGTTCTGATATCCGGGGGGAGGTCATTCCAGAGGGTCGGGCCCATCACAGAGAAGGCCCTACTCCTGGGCACCGCCCGCTGGCATTGCCTAGTGGACGGCACCCGGAGGAGTCCCTCCCTGTGAGAGCGAATCGGCCGAAGGGATGTGTGGGGCAGGATACGATCCCGCAAATAGCTAGGTCCTGTGCCATGGAGCGCTTTAAAGATGATAACCAACACCTTGAAACGCACCCGGAAAGCCACAGGTAGCCAGTGCAGCCCGTGCAGCAGAGGTGTTACGTGGGAGTATCTAGTAGCTCCCACAATTGTCCGCGCGGCCGCATTCTGAACCAGCTGCAGCCTTCGGGTGCATCTCAAGGGGAGCCCCATGTAGAGAGCATTACAGTAGTCCAGTCAGGACGTCACAAGCGCATGGGTGACTGTGCAGAGGGCGTTCCGGTCCAATAGGGGACGCAATTGGCGCACCAGGCAAACCTGGTGAAATGCCCCCCTTGCCACGGCTGTCACATGGTCATCCATTGACAGCCGGGCATCCAGGAGGACACCTAAATTGCGTGCCCGATCCACGGGGGCCAGCTGTTTGCCCCCAATGGCCAGTGATGGGCGCAACTGGTTGAACCGGGGGGGGGGGGGCGGTAGCCACAGCCACTCCGTCTTCGACGGGTTGAGCTTGAGTCTGTTATTTCCCATCCAGATCCGTACGACTTCCAGACATCGGGCCATCACATCGACGGCATCGCTGGGGTGGTCCGGGGTAGAGATGTACAGCTGAGTGTCATCAGCGTACAGGTGGTAATCTACCCCGAACCCATGAATGACTTCGCCCAGCGGCTTCATGTATGTGTTGAACAGGAGAGGCGAGAGGACCGACCCCTGCGGCACCCCGCAGGTGAGCGGCCTCAGGCTCGACCTCTGCCCTCCTGTCAACACACATTGCGCCCGATGAGAGAGGTAGGAGGAGAACCACCGCAGAACGGTGCCCCTCACCCCCAACCCCTGCAGGCGACGCAGTAGGATACCATGGTCGATGGTATCGAAAGCCGCCGAGAGATCTAATAGGACCAAGATGGAGGAACAACCCCCATCTCTGGCCCTCCAGAGATCATCCACCAGCGCAACCAAAGCCGTCTCCGTGCTGTGACCGGGCCGGAAGCCGGACTGGCGCGGGTCCAGATAATCAATTTCCTCCAAGTGCCGTGGGAACTGTTGCGCCACCACACTCTCTACAACCTTCGCCAAAAAGGGAAGGTTGGAGACGGGGCGGTAATTTGCTAACTCAGCTGGGTCCAGAGAAGGCTTCTTGAGTAGGGGCCTCACCACCGCCTCTTTCAAGACGGCCGGCAAGAACCCCTCTCTCAGTGAAGCGTTCACTAGTTCCTGGAGCCAGCCTCGTGTGGCCTCCCAGGATGCCAGTACAAGCCAGGAGGGACACGGGTCCAGTAAACATGTGGTGGCTCGCAGTCGTCCACGTAACTTGTCCATATCGTCGGAAGCAACAGAGTCAAACTCCTCCCAGGATGGCACCTCAAGACCAACCTCCGACGTCTCTTCTAGACCGCTAACGGAGACCCACTCGCTGCGAATCTGAGCGATTTTGTCCTGCAGATATTCCCCAAATTCCTCTGCTCTACCCTGTAAAGGTTCCATCAAGCGCCTGGGGCGGAACCATCTAGGACATTCCAGTTCCGCCTCCCCGCGATGGGGAGTAGCGGTTGGAAAGTCGAGCCGGAGAAGTGAGTGATCTGACCATGACAGGAGCGTGATAACTAAATCCCCTACTCTCAGATCACTCCTCCACTGGCCAGAGACAAAAATAAGGTCCAGTGTGTGACCTCCCTCGTGTGTGGGGCCCTGAATTACCTGGGTCAGGTCCATGGCTGTCATGGAAGCCATGAATTCCCGAGCCGCCTTGGACGTTTCCCCTACCGATGGCAGGTTAAAGTCCCCCATGACTAGCAGCCTGGGGGTCTCAACCGCCATCTCGGCAATCACCTCGAGGAGCTCGGGCAGGGCCGCTGATGCATAGCGAGGAGCCAGGTATACAATCAGCAAGCCCAACTGTCTTCCTGGGCCCCATTTCACACATAGGGACTCACAACCGGTTATCTGTGGCACAGTGGACTCTCCTGGCTCAAGGCCTTCCCTTACAATAACCACTACCCCGCCACCCCTACCCTGGGCCCGCTGATGAAATGCACGGTAGCCTGGCGGGCACATTTCCACGAGGGGGAGACCTCCGTCGTGGCCCAGCCAGGTCTCCATTATCCCTGCCAGGTCCGGCTCCCCCTCCGAGATCAAGTCGTTAATGAGGGGGGCTTTGTTGGTAACGGACCTGGCGTTGCATAGCAGCAGTCTCAGGCCCCGGCTCTGTAGGTCCTGACCACCTAGATTGCGGGGGTTGGGACAAATGACCGGCCGTATCCAACGGCCACGGTCTCCCAACCGGTTAAAAGATCTCGGCCTACCCTCACACCTACCCCTCCCCACGACCGTTAGAATGGGAATACCTTCTTCTGGAACACCACCACTCCCCCTTCTCTTAGTCGCTCCGCTCACTCCCTTAAGAGCCATTGTTTTAAGAGCCATTGTTTTTCCATTTACAGGAGGTCCTATTGTAGGAAGTTATCACCCAGCCCTCTCCCAGAAAAATGAAATATCCTAGGAAATATTGATAAGGCAGAATATTATATTTTCCTGGATGTGAAAAAGGGAGAAACACATTTTAAACACAAAGTAAATTCCTGCAGCTTCCTGCCCATCCCCACTTTGTCAATGGGCCATTAAGAAGGCCAAGGTAGTCCACTTTACATAATAAAGAGTTCTCCTCTTCAACTCCAGAGTGATGGGATTAAGGCAGGATAATAAGCCTTTACTCAACTGACCACATGGCATCTGAACTCAATCAAACCTGGATTCAAAACTCAGCCTAGAGGGTTGCCCTTGCACGGGCCCATGGGAGTCTGGCAACCAATCAGAATACATTTCTTACACAGGAACAGGAAACAGATAGGTGGGCAGAACAGATTATAAAAAGCTCTGCAAGGCTCTCCTCTCTTCTGCACTTCCTCTTCCCTTCTCTTCTTCTCCACCAACATTGAAGCATGCGATCACCTTTTCTGTTCAGGACTCAAGCCTGTCGACCATTAAAACCATCTTTCCAAGCAGCCTCCATGTCTCCAGTGTCTTTTTCCCCACTTGGAGCCGAACCCAGAAGGACATTTCTTCCAACACTATGACTTTGGGGAATGGAACGCAGTTGTTGGGAAAGATCGTAATTAAAATTTTAAGGAAATGTATTATTATTAAGAATCAACCAAAGATGTTTAACCCTGGACAGATTCTGGATGGATCAGAGGTAATGATTGTGGTGGTCTGTGGTAGATAAGAAGCCCCTATAAATATTCTGTGAGTTAAATACAACAGCAGATAACACAGAAGTTTGAAGTTTTGAAATTTAACTTTAGTGTTGGATTGTCTGTTAACTACATTTTTTATATACAGCAGATAGATGACAAGTCAAGTAGTTGCAAATAGATGCGTAATTTATAATGGTGGGCCTGTTTTGCAAGAGGGAGAAACTATTATAGCTGTATTGTATTCAAATGGGGGGACAATATGCATGTTTTTGTCTGCTTTTAATGCACATTTTCTTTAAAAAATGTGTTGTCTACTTTTGTTTTGTCATTGTAATAGTTTTATTTTACCTTTTTGAATAAAAAAGGTTATTATAAGAGGGATATCAAGTTTCCAGAAACAATATTTATGATTAGCACACAGAGAAGGGTGCATAAGTAAAAAGCAGTAGAAAAATATCTGATTTTTAGCAACTAGGACTTGACTAACAATAGAGTCTCATATAAGAACATAAATGCATGATTGGAAAAAAGATGAGGGATACCAAATTTTATATGTATGCTTGTGGAAATGATCTCAAAATCGTAGTTAACTGGAAACAGAATCTGAGTCAGCAGGGAGATGTCCATGGAAAAAAGGCAAATGCAGCCGTAAGAATCTGAGGAAGTGAACGTTCTGGTTCAGGGAGACCCAATTCAAGGACCAGGTCCCCTTGCAGGCACCAAGCTTGGAGGAGAATTTGTACAAAATCTACGTGAACTTCAGGGAAGGACAATGAAGCCAAGGAAGAGGAGCTGCTGTTGAAAGGAGCTGCTCTTAGCCTTGAGGAAAGACAACAAGAAGAAGAGCTGAAGATGAAGAGGAGTCTGGGAGCCCCCTTTTCCAATTGAAAAAATCTCTCGGTTGGGGAAGGGAGGATACAGCCAGTGCTGGGATTCAGACGGTCCGGCCCTGTTTGAGTGAACTGATAGTAAAAATTCTGCCTGGCCACGTCTCTCCCCACCACTACTTGCCTCGCAGGCCTTGGTGGGGCCTTAGAGTCATTGCTGCAGCTGCTGTTTGGCTCCCTTGCCTCGACCACATGGCCACGCAGCCCAGCCTGTTTGCCTGTCTTTGCCGTGGCCTCCTGCTCATCTTGGCCTGATCCCGAATGCCCACCTCAGGCTGCTCCTGACCACTCCAGCAGCGGCCATTCTTCACCTTTTCCCTCTTTCCTTTCTCTTTTCCTTTTTCCTTCCCTTCCCATTCCCTCCATTTTTCATCCTTTCCTTCTTTCCTATTTCCTTTCCTTTCCCTCCCCCTCCCCTCCCCTCCCTTCCCTTCCCTTCCCCTTCCTTCCTTCCTTCCTTCCTTCCTTCCTTCCTTCCTTCCTTCCTTCCTTCCTTGGGGTCTGAGGGAGAGTCAGGGGACCCCTTTCCTCTTTGACCCCCTCCCCAACATCTGCTCTGATGGCAATTATGGCTAAAAGGCCTTTGGAAGCTGGGGCTACCTCTCCCCCTCCCCATTGCAGAGTACTCCTGGTGTGGGGGGAATGAGCAAAAAATGGCCTGTTTTTCGCAAAAACAAGCCCTTTTTTTGTAAAAGAAAATGCACGCATAACCTTATGGAGCCTTATAGAGTGCTGCTGGGGGTTGGGGTGGGGCAAAAATGGCCCATTTTTTTGCTCATTACTGCCCTCCCCAGCCCCCAGGAGCTCTCTGAAAGCCTCCATAAGGGTATGCACGGCCATTTTGGTGAAGGGGGAGGGGCTTCGGGAGGCAAAAAATGCTGCATTCGATGTACAAGACGCACCCAGATTTTCAGCCTCTTTTTTGAGGGAAAAATGTGGGTCTTATATTCCGAAAAATACGGAAACTGTTGTGCTGTTGTTGCTCTAGCCCCACCTAGTGGCCGGGGGCAGATAATCCTAAATATAAGGTCTGAAGCCAGACTCCATTTTCTATCAGCCTTTGGAGAAGACGGAAGCAGCCGTTGTGACCGAGACCCCTGGTCATCCGGAGATGGCCTCCCTCCCTCACACGGAGAATCGCTGGGGAGGTTCCAGCTGCTTCTTTGCTGGCTGTTAGTTAATGCTGCCTATCTCGTCTTTCTTTTTCATTTCCACCATTTGCATCTCCTCAGTTTCACCTGCCCTCTTCTCCCAATAAAGCATCCAGATCCATGCCAGGCTCCCTTTCATTGGAGGAGAATAGGGGGGCTTAGCTGCCTGTCCAGCTGCACACAGACCCACCTGCAATGGGGACGGAAGAAAGGTGGAATTCCACCAGACTAACCACAAACCCACAAATACGGGAATTTATTTTGAAAAGAATTCAGCATTTTCCAATTAGCAGTGCTAAATATATAAATGCCATGGTATCTACTCTTTGGAACCATTAATTCCCTGAATAATTAAATTGGCCAGATGTGTTGAGATGGTTCCCCTCCCTCTCCTCTGGATTCCTCCTCCAAAGGATCTGAGATTAATGGATCCATATCGGGACCCCCATACCTGCCATGGCTGTAGCCTTGGAGACCCCAAGATCTTTTCATCCTCCTTCCATCCCCTCCTCGATCTGGAAGAACATGCAGCATTCAGGGCCTGGGCCAGAGTCTTCATGAAACTGTAATAGTGGTAGTCATTTGGGATCCCTCTTCTGTCCCTTTTCCATTGGGCCTCCAGTGGGGCTTTCTGGGTGCATCTTCTGCGGCCTTTGACAGAAAAGACATTCTTTGAAAGAGAACAATGAAAATAAAGATCTTGAAACTTTTCTTCCACAAAGAAATAGGATTTAAAGGCAGAATCTTTTGGCCTTTCTTTAGTCAGATAAGCAAAGTTCCAAATACTATGGATGTATTTGAAAAGTCTGCGCTTGTCCATTGGATACCCTGAAAAACTTGTGAGGATCCAGACTTTCCCCTCAATGGGTCCTGGCAGACGCATAAGTGTTAAATGGAAAGGAAGAATTCTGTCCGTAATGAAATCAAATTCCATGAAGTGAACAAAGATGTTGACTTGTCTCCACTTAGAGAGGGAATCCCTGAGGTATGCAGTATATCCAGTCTTTGAGAACAGTTGTGATATAACCACACAAATTCCATTCCTGACAAGCAGAGGAGTAAAAGTCCTCATGAAATTCTCTCCATTTCCTGTGTCTGAAGCAAAGAGGCCAATCAGGGTCCATCTGAAGTGGAGGAGCAGCTGGACAATTGCTGGGTACTGGAATCCTTCTTTGAGGTCCATCTGGTGGAAAAAGGGGAATTTGCTTTTATCACTCAGAGCCTCTGAAGCTGTTAAATGATTGATCTGAAAAAGGAATTGAAAGGATTAGAGCCGTGATGGGGAACCTGTGTCATGCAGAGCGTCCTCTCCCGGCACACCAGCCCCCCCATCCCAGCTCCACTAGGATCCACATGCAGGCGCACCTCCTGCCGGCCAGGCTGGTTTTCGGGCCTTTGTGGAGGGCCAGGGTGGGGGACGCGTGAGTATGCAGTGGGGGGGGGGAGCACTCACATTGCGCAGGAAACTCCAGCGGGCTGGAAGTGAGTGTGAATGGCCTCCCCCCCCCCCCCCGGTGCTTCCTGGCTCAGTTGGAGGCTTCCTTCAGCCTTCAAACATTTGCAGGGTTTGGGGGGTTTTTTTTGCTTCCAGGTTGGTGCAGGAGTCTTTCCAGGGCCAAAATGGGGCATGGAAAGCGCAGGGTTCCCCCCCCCCCCGTTATTCCCGAATTGTGAGCTCTTAGGAAAGTATCCCCCCCTTGTGGGTTGCTAACAGTTTGTGGGTTTCAAAAACTCTTAGAACCTCTTCTGTAGGTGTGGCCTGCTTTGTGGGAGTGGCTTGGAAGTTCATATGACTGGGTGGGAGTGGCTTGGCAGTCATGTGACCGGGAGGGAGTGGCCAAGACGATGTCAGCATTCCCAGTCAAGATAGAGGTATAAATTACACAGAAAAGAAAGAGGCATCCATACATGTGAATTTAACTTCAAAGCAGTGGCAACAACTTTAATTCATTAAATAATAATGTTTGTTAGGGCTATGCACTGTTTTTGAATATATAGGAATGTAAAGCCCACAGCATCTACTTGCTACTTTTTAAAGCAGCGGCACCTTTTTCCTGGATTCATGAAATATCTACTTTAAAGAGTTGTGGGTGGGTACTATATTTACAGTCTTGTATTCTCTTCAGTATTTTGTTTGGAACAGAATCCAAAGTACCATGCAGTCCTAGCATTTGTACTAAAGCTAGGCAAGTTATTTTACAGGGCTCTGAGCACTCCTCCAGATCTGGTCAATGAAGCAGATGTTCCAAAGTCCTCCCACAACTTTCCAACGCTTTGAAATCCCACCAAATGATTTAGACAGGCCTATTTCATACTTTCTTCTATATGGCAATCAGGGTGGTTTTACAGATGGTTCACAGGTGGTCTATTTCCCAAGTACTTAGAGGGCCAAGAACTGCCTTTCCTAGATTGCAGCTTTAGCTTCCATGAATGTTAACACACCTTCAGGCCATTCAAATATAGACTAGCTCTGATCCGGGAACCATATCACATGCTTTATATGTTAATAAACATATTCAATGTAATCATTATTGCTAAAAAAAACAGGCAGCAGTTAGAGTAGTTTGTATCAAAACATGGGCAATAAACAAGAAGTTGATTCACCACCACCCCCTACTTTAGCTTCTTTCTGTCTTATCTAATATTTTTCTGCAATTCTTCCATAATCCAGACTACTAAAAAGAGTTCCACATAATTAGCCTTTTAAAATAAGCTTGATGTCCAACAGATTTCCTACTTATTAATATGAACAGGTTCTGGCCTGTTGTTTAAAAAAATAAATTCATCCCACAATCTACAGGAAAATGCAGTCTGTAAGTATAATTTCTTTTGTGCTACTACTAACACCACTACACATAAGCACCATACAAAAGGCTAGTAAGGTTATTTGCAGAACAGTGTGCTCTCTCACACTTGCCTTTGTTGTTTAAACCACTTTGTAGAGTATAATATACAATATACTGTGTATGTAGAGGGGAAACTACTTGGATTGGCCACCCTCTTAAAATCTTGGGCTTGGAATTATGTGCACCAGAAACAATACCTATTTGTTTCAGAGTATTTTCAGATTGACAGGCTGTCATGTACTGAACTACCTGTTCTTTGTTTTGTGTACACAAACATAAAGTACAATCGGTTCAACTGTTAACTCTTTATACTGTATATAATCTCTGAAAATATAAGAGAGAAAACATAGGACTCCCCAGTCTATCCCAACCGCATTTCAGTTTCTGCAACTTCCCTCCACCTTCAAAATCCAGGGCCAAGAAGTTATATTCCAATCTTACACAACAGAAACACACCCCCCCCAAACACACACACACTCACTCACTCACTCACTGTTTCCATTTCTTTGAAGGATTTATCAGCACCTGTCCCTGCATAAAGAGGCTCAAGGAAAGATAATCAATTTCTTATTGGACTTGGAAGTACTTAGAAGTAGCAAAAGTTCCCACTGCTTTCCAGTGTCTCAAAAGCCCATCATAAAGGCGAGAGTCCATCCTTCTGCTTCTCAGTGCAGAAATCCCTAATATGTTCCAGTAGATTTCAAAAGCATCACTTGGAAGCAGAAACAGCCAATGTGGACCCTCAAGAGTAGTCACTGCTATATAAGGTTTCTTTAGTGGTGTGAGCTATACAATTTAAAGTTTCTGCACACTGCTATCAAGCAATTTAAGCAGGAATATACCTCTGAGTGAACAGATATTTTGCTTATGGCATTTGTACTTCACTGCAACAAGCAAGCACTCGCCCTCTAAATAAGTTAGACAGTCATAATATTAAAACTTGATAAGTGTTCTTAACAAGAAATTCACAATGGTAGAATCACATACATTCCAAAAATACTTATGATATTTGCACAACCATCTGCTTTGCAATTCTTGTCTTCTTAACTGATGGGAGACTGAAACCCAATAAATATATCACCAATAAAAAAGAATAGTATGTCGGAGTATTGAAAAACTCAGCCAAATGGGAAAATGCAAAGAAAAAATATTGGACTTCCTGCCAAATAGTAACATTTTAAATATAGTATGTACAATCCTTCAGTTAAATTATTGCTGAACAATTTATAATAGTTGCATTACAATATTATTCTAAGATATTGGCCACTACTACCCTACTTCCTAGCTGTTCACTATTGTCTCTCCCCCCCCCCCCCCCCGATTTAAGGGCATTGAAATAGTTTTGATGAAAGTTGCATGATATGAAACTTCTCTCCTTTGAAATGTTTGGTTTTAATTCTCCAATGAATCAAAAGGAATGTTTCACGCTTCCTTGTTACACAGCATTTGTTTTAGCTTTCCATAGCTCTCCCCAAAACCAACCAAGGAAGATAAAACCACAGAAATCTAATACTGTTGTGCACAGCTTTGCACTAAATTATCTGTATAGTAAGCCAAAAATAGTTTAAGATTATAATTAGCCCACCTGTTTCCCCCATTAACATGCAAATACATTTTTCTTGTTCAGAGACTGCATGAGAGATTTCCCAGTCCTTGCAAAATATCACATTAAATCCACATAACTACTCAAGTTTGTTTTCAGTATGCGCAAGGAAGGAGCAGGCACAATTTATATATAGTATGCACAATTCTTTTAGTTGAATTATTGCTGAACAATTTATAATGGTTGCATCACAATATTATTCTAAGATATTTGCTACTACTACCCTACTTCCTAGATGTTCACTATTGTCTCTCCCCCCCCTCCAATTTAAGGGCATGTGAAATAGTTTTGTGAAAGTTGCATGATATGAAACTTCTCTCCAAGTGAAACACTGACCTCTTAGCCAGGTAAGTTTGTTTTTTTAAAGGAAGGGGGCACTATGAGTTGGAGGAACAGGAGAGCCACTTACCTCCCCCCCGTTGAACTTTGCTAAACGGGGTGCCCCACTCCGTCTTTTGCCCAAAAAATAAAAGCAGGAAGGAGAGCGGGTGCTTACCTGGAGAGAGCCACATCACTCGGGGCCATGCAGGTCTGACCATCCATTTCTCTTTAAGATGGCTGGTAAACTCCAAGTCAAAGTCTGGCGGAGGCAGGAATGGAAAAACGACACCAACTACTCCCTTGCAAGAGGAGCGAAGGAAACCGCCTGGGTCTCTGATCCCGACTCACCTGTCTGGAGCCGCCGAAACTTTAGACTCTGGTGGCAGTGCTGGTTACCCGCAGCTTCGGCATCCCTGAAAGGCGACTCCACATTCTCCCTTTCCTTCTCCCCTCCTCCCTTCAAAAGCTGTGAGGTGCTTTCTCAGCACCGGTTGCCCAGCTGGCATGGCCCCACGCCCTTGTCTCCTCCCTCTTCCTCCTCCTCACTCCCCAAAGACTCTTCTTCTCCTTCCCGGAGCTCAGTGGGAGCCGGGCACAAGGGTTGGGAGGCTGCTTTTGGAAAACTTCACCGGGAAGGGAGGCGGGAAACCAGTCAGGGGGGGACGACATCCTGGAACTTGCCTAGCAGGCTGGCCGCTCTGCGCAACCTACCTCCTGCTGCCTCCATGCTTTGCTGGCGGCCAGGCCTCCTACTCCTAAACAAGTTCGTGGAGGTCCTAGGAGGCCGGCCACACCGTGCAAGCTACCCCTCACGAGTGGCAACGTAAAGGGCAGGGGGAGTGAGTGAGGGGGGCCAGGGCAGGCATTCTGGTACTGTCCCACAGGACGAAGGGGTTATAACATGTACAGTAGATTTCAGGAACCTCTTCTACCATACCGATTAGAACTGGGAACAACCCATCCCTGGTTGCAAACAGCTATTTCCAGTAAATAGGACAAAGCAAGTGGGGAAAATAGTTTCCTTTGCTATATTTCCAGTCTGAATTAGACCATGGCAGGGTCCCTATGGAAGAGCTCTTTTAAGGATCATTATGTATTCATAATAAAGCAACTAACTTAGCTCTGTTCTTAAATGCTAAAGCTGTTGCACATAAAAAACAGAGGAGCTCTGATCAACTACCAGAGCCATCATTTTGACAGTTTTGCTGTATTGTAGTCTGTCCCCATGAAATGCAAGCATGGAATAAACTGAGCCTGGTTTGTTCTCAGTCTTTTCAGTGGCCACAAACTACTAGTAAAAGTGCCATTTGATCACAAGGCAAGGAATGTTTCCCCTTTTGAATTGGAGCATCCAAGAAGGGACAGGAAAGACCAAGAAAAATAACGAAAGAGGGGAAGAGAGCAAGGAAGCAAAAAGAAAGAAAGAGGGGAAGGAAGAATGAAGAGGAAAGGAAAAAGAAGGGAAGGAAGGAGATTATAAGGAGAGAGAGTGAAGATGTGAGGGAAATTCTGCCTTAGCACTTGATCACCAGCAGCCCGGCTGCATTTTACCATCCCCTTGTCCTCTCCTCCTGACCTCTCCTGGTGGTCTCCCATCCTATCATTGAGTATGCTTTGGTTACAAAGCTAGGTCTCGTAAGGAGAGAGAATGCGCCTCCCTCTGACCCACATACTTTGCCCTCCTGCACTCACCATGGGCAACCAAGGAGAGTGAGCACAGCAGCAGTGGGAGCTGGCCATGCCCACCATGGCCTCCAAAGTCAACCACAATGGGGCCCTCATTGAAATTGAGGTTGACACCCCTGGACTAACAGATGACCTGAGTGCTGCATGTGTTGATCTCAAATTTACAAAGTATGAGTCAAGGTTAGAAAAATTATCAGCTTGCATTCAACAGCAAAAGTCACATTAATCAAAAGCATGCCAAAGGCAAATGTTAACCTTTCAATAAAAAGGTGTTTGTATCATTGAAAGCGCTCTTATTGTGGGGGGTTTTTTTAAGAGAAAAGACGTTAATCATGTATGAGTTGTTTTTCTAAACTAAAACCTCATTATTCAGGTTAGATTGCCATGTTGGCACTCCGAGATAAATAAGTGGGTTTTGGGTTGCAGTTTGGGCATTCGGTCTCTAAAAGGTTTGCCATCACTGCATTAGAGCATACACAGAGTGTAACCTAATTCAGCTTTTGTTAAATTGCTGTTGAGAGAAGCTCCATTGTACCATAACGTGCCAACTACATAGATAAAACTTCTAGGCGAATTGCCAAGCTTAGCCTAGCAAAGTAACTTCTTGTGAAAAGTAAAATGTGGATTCTGCCAAGTAGCCTTGCTTGTAACTTGAAATGTGTGTTCAGCATTCCTTAACAAAGCACTGAGTTATATGCCAGAAAATGTATTTCTTTTCCCTTCTAAAGTCTGGTTTTTTTGAGAGCACTAAATTCATGAAATCTGTGTGATATCAAATTATGTTTCTATAGCAATGATATTCTGTGCAAGCTGTGTGAGCTGTAAGGTGTTTGGAAAGGTTTTTGGCGTGCGCCTGTTTTTCTCTCTCTGCCTGCTTCCGCTTTCAGCAGAAATAAAAGCTGATAATCCATAGCTTCGTCTTCAGAGTTTCACTGGACTTATCAGATTCTGAGCTGCATTCAAAAACCTTACACAATGAAGAATGCTGTGTTATATTTGGGGTCAGATCAAGTCCACAATATTAGATTTTAATAAACCCAACCTTGTTCTCATGAAAGCATCAGAATCATTTGTTAATTAGACATTGTTTAAAATTTTAAAGACAGAATATTAGCAAGATTGTATTATAAAAGTGGAAAATAATTAATAAATTAAAAAACTATAAACATACTCCTCGGAGGCTGTGATTGGGTTGGTTCTGCTGGTGGTTTCTCTCTGAAGCCCCAAACATCAGATTGATGTAAGAACATGGGGGAAACCTTGGCCTCATATACTTCAATAATTGGGGCTGAGGAAGCTGGAGAGCTATGAGGTTTTCATTTAAGCACCACTTTCACTCATGTCTTTGATCTAACTGAGCTCCTTTGATGATGAGGGAGACAAGATTCAGTCTCAGAGAAAACAACCCCATGTAAGGAAAGGTCTTACTTGCTCTATTGGCTGACCATCTATGGCTAGGATGTCATTTCCCAAAGACCATAACTTTTGACCTTGATTTATCAATTATCAGATAATTATTATGACAAAAGAACCCAAGCCTTCCTCACAGGGTATACAATCCAATGGGTAAGTATGATAATATCACAGTGTAAATCAACATGTTCCAATAGGTATTTACCATGCTAAACATATGTACCCATAACAGAACTTATAACAAAATAAAAGGGTTGGAAAGGACCTTTGAGGTCCTCAAACTATGGCCCACAGGCCAGATATAGCCCAATGAAGGCATTAATCTGGCCCACGTGGGACCACGAGGCTGCCCTGCCTGAATCACCCCACCCACCCTCCAGTCCCCACCCACCAGCTGAGCGCAGGCCTTATCTTTGCAAGCCCCAAGGACTGAAGCTGCAAAGCAAGACCAAAGTTTTTGACCGGCACAGTACTTCTAGGGACTGGGGAAGCCAAAAACGGGATGCACAGAGGCCCCAGGAGGGGAAAATCGTGCCCTCTGCCTCAGCTTCTTAGCTCGGGCTGAGTGGAACACAGAGCCATGTCACCTTGAACGCGCACCTTTCACAATGCTCTTCCGGGTTTCTGGTGCGCATGTGCGTGTAACAATCAGCTGGTCTCTGGGTGTACAGTAGTGCCAGGAACTGGAAGAGCTGGTCTCCCGGTTTCTGCGAGTGCATGCGCACCAGCCAGCTGATTGTCATGTGGGTGTGTGCCAGAAACTGGAAGCGGAGCTGCCTGGTACACATGTATGCACTGGCATGTACACTGCGCTTCTCCTCTTCCAGATTGCGTCCCTGACAAGAGCACTTGGTGCTGAAAAGGGTCTCCATCCATGCACTATTCCAAGGGTGGTTTTTCCATGACATTATAAAGCGGCACCAATACTTCACGTGATTTGGATTCTCTCTTTCTGTTGATGCAGCCTAGGATTGCAATGGCTATTTTTGGCTGCTGTCACATATTGTTGGCTCACATTTGAGAGATTGTCCACTAAGAATTCAAGATCCCTCTCACAGTTCCTGCTATTAAATAAATAAATAAATAAAATTTATTTCTTAGCCGCACCCTCTCCCGAAGGACTCGGGGCGGCGTACAATAAAACACATAAAAACAATATGGACAATACACACACAAAATAAACGAATACGTGTACATGGAGGAGGTGGGAAGATGAATAAAGACAGTTAAAACACAATTTAAAATCCCCTAATAAAATTCCAAAAGTCACAAAATTAAAAAACCCGTCAGGAGCAGTGTGAACAAACTATGGTTGAGCCAGGCCAGCTACTTGAAATAGGTGGGTCTTGAGCTTTATCCGGAAGGCGCGGAGGTCAGAGGTAGTCCTAATATCCGGGGGAAGGTCATTCCACAGGGCTGGGCCCGCAACAGAGAAGGCTCTACTCCTAGACGCCGCCCCCCGACATTCTCTGGTGGACGGCACCTGGAGGAGTCCCTCTCTGTGCGAGCGAATTGGTCACAGGGATGTATGGGGCAGGATACGATCCCGCAAGTAGCTAGGTCCTGAGCCATGGAGCGCTTTAAAGATCGTAATCAAGACCTTGAAACGCACCCGGTAGACCACAGGGAGCCAGTGCAGCTCGCGCAGGAGAGGTGTCACATGGGAGTACCTTGTACTCCCCATAATTACCCGCGCGGCCGCGTTCTGGACCAACTGTAGTCTACGAGTGCATTTCAAGGGAAGCCCCATGTAGGGAGTGTTACAGTAGTCCAGGCGAGACGTCACCAGCGCATGAGTGACTGTGCGCAAGGCATCCCGGTCCAATAGGGGGCACAATTGGCGCACCAGGCGAACCTGGTGGAACGCCCCCCTTGCCACGGCCGTCACATGGTCATCCATGGACAGCCGAGCATCCAGGAGGACGCCCAAATTGCGCGCCCGCTCCACCGGGGCAAGTTGTACGCCCCCGATGGCCAGAGATGGAATTAACTGGTTGAACCGGGGGGCCGGAACCCACAGCCACTCCGTCTTGGAGGGGTTGAGCTTGAGTCGGTTGTCATCCATCCAGACCCGTACGGCTTCCACACACCGGGACATCACTTCGACGGCCTCGTTGGGGTGGTTCGGGGTGGAGATGTACAGCTGAGTATCATCAGCGTACAGATGGTATCCCACCCCGAAACCACGGATGATCTCACCCAGCGGCTTCATATATGTGTTGAACAGGAGCGGCAAGAGGACCGACTCCTGTGGCACCCCACAGGTAAGGGGGCTCAGAGTCGACCTCTGCTCCCCTGTCAACACACGTTGCGTCCGGCCGGAAAGGTAGGAGCCGAACCACCGTAAAACGGTGCCCCCGACCCCCAACCCCTCCAGTCGGCGCAACGAGATACCATGGTCGATGGTATCAAAAGCCGCCGAGAGGTCTAATAGGACTAGGATAGAGGAACAACCCCTATCTCTGGCCCTCCAGAGATCATCCACCAACGCGACCAAGGCCGTCTCCATGCTGTGCCCAGGGCGGAAGCCGGACTGGCGCGGGTCTAGATAATCATTTTCCTCCAGATGCCGTGGAAACTGATAAGCCACCACACTCTCTACAATCTTCACCAGAAAGGGAAGGTTGGAGACAGGACGTTAATTGGCCAACTCCGTGGGGTCCAGGGAAGGCTTCTTGAGCAAGGGTCTCACCACCGCCTCTTTCAAGGCGGCTGGAAGGGACCCCTCACCCAGCGAAGCGTTCACTAGGCCCAGGAGCCAGTCGCGTGTAACCTCCCAGGATGCCAGTACAAGCCAGGAGGGACACGGGTCCAGTAAACATGTGGTAGGTCGCAGTCGTCCACGCACACTGTCCAAATCCTCGATGGCAACCAAGTCAAACTCCTCCCAGATAGGTCTCTCAAGACTCGCCACGGACGCCTCTACAGGACCACTGGAAGGGACCCAATCCTTCCGGATTTGAGCGATTTTATCCTGCAGATATTTCCCAAATTCCTCTGCCCTACCCTGTAAAGGGGCCTCCCGCGGCCTCTGAAATAGGAGGGAGCGGGACACCCGAAACAGGGCGGCAGGGCGGTTCTCTGCGGATGCAATGAGAGTGGCACAATATTGACGTTTGGCCACTCTCAATGCCACAAGGTACGTCCTTAAATGGGCTCGTACCTGTGTTCGGTCAAATTCGGAACGGGAGGATCTCCAACGACTCTCTAGGCATCTCTTGCGGCGCTTCATCACCCTTAGCTCCTCGGTAAACCAAGGGGCCAGGGTGGAGCGTTGCCGCCAGAGAGGCCGCAAAGGCGCCACCCGGTTCAAGGCCCCGGTAGTTGCATTGTTCCACGCGACCACCAGGTCCTCTACCCGAGGGCGGGTCAGGGCCGCAGAAGGTGGCCCAAGCTCCATCTGGAACCTCTCTGGTTCCATCAGGCGCCTGGGGCGGAACCATCTAGTATTTTCAGGTTCCGCCTCCCCGCAGCGGGGGGTAGGACCAGGGAAGTCAAGTCGGAGGAGTGAGTGGTCTGACCATGACAGGGGAGTGATGGTTAAGTCCCCTCCTCCCAGATCACTCAACCACTGGCCAGAGACAAAAACAAGGTCCAAGGTGTGACCTCCCTCGTGTGTCGGGCCCTGAATCAATTGAGTCAGGTCCATGGCTGTCATGGAGGCCATGAACTCCCGAACCCCCTCAGATGCTTCTCCCACCGATGGCAGGTTAAAGTCCCCCATCACTAAAAGTTTGGGGGTCTCAACCGCCACCGATGCGATCAGCTCGAGGAGTTCGGGCAGGGCCGCTGATGTATAGCGAGGAGCCAGGTATACTATCAGCAGGCCCAACTGTCTCCTAGGGCCCCATTTCACAACAAGGGATTCACAACCGGACGTCTGTGGCACAGTGGACTCCCTCGGCTCTAAGTCCTCCCAGATAATCACTGCTACCCCACCGCCCCTTCCCTGGGCCCGAGGCTGGTGAAATGCTCGATAACCTGGCGGGCACATTTCCACGAGGGGTAAACCTCCCTCATGGCCCAACCAGGTCTCCGTTATTCCTGCGAGGTCCGGCTCCCCCTCCGAGATTAGATCGTAAATGAGGGGGGCCTTGTTAACAACGGACCTCGCATTGCATAGCACCAGCCTCAGGCCCTGGGTCTGGAGCTCCTGACCACCTAGCATGCGGGGGTTGGTGCAAGAGACCGGGTGTAACCAGCACCCACAGTCTCCCAACCGACTGCGAGTTTTCAATCTGTCCTCGTATCTGCCCCTCCCTACGACCGTTGGAATCAAAAGGCCCTGCACAGGAACGACATCCTCCCCCTCCTCCTCCCTACCTCTCCCTCTGCTCGTGACCACACCTAGTGACCTGGCTCTGTCCTCGCTCCTGACCTGACCCACCCAACCCCCAACCCCCAACCCCGGAACCCCTATACAATTTTAAAAAACAATTTACTAAAAAACCCCTAACTCTCCGCTTCCTCCACCTCTCGAGATTAATAAATCCGTCATCAAGGTGGGCCCTCGAAAGGGCGGAGGGCCACACCTGCGAGAGGGGGGACTCCCGCAGTAGGATGCGGTCTGCTCTTGAGTACATATAATGATGAAAAGAAAAATTCGCCAGGGCTTAGGAACTGTGCTGTGGATGTTCCAGCCAGAGTACCATGCTCCAGTCTAGTTTGAAGAAGTTAAAAAAGCCGTGCTCCAGTGAAAAAAGAATTGTCCAGTCCTAAATGAGGGGGGTGATGGTAGTAGGCTGGTCAGATGACAGACAATAGGTGGGGATAGTATAGTTAATGATGGTCAATGGTGGGGGTTGGTAGATGGTCAATGATGGTTAATGATGGATGGCGAGGGGTAGTCGAACTGTTATTGATAATGGGTAGGGGAAGATGGTCAGTCAGGCAATGGGGTCACAGAGGATGGGGGGTAATCCTCCAGGGCGCACACAGATGGAAACAGATGGAAACAGGGGCAAGTTGAAATGAATAGTCAGCAGTCAGCAGGGGGGGTAGATGGTAACAGACCAGGAGGCAGCTGGCAGCAGTGAATAACTCCTCTGCCCAGCCTGATGTTGGAGCCTCCTGCCCGTCTTCAGCAAGCCCCCCCCCCTGTCTCTGAGTAGCCTCCTGAATCATAGCCCTCCTCCTACCAGGCCATTGGTATTTAGTTCTTACCATGGCCTGCATCTTGGTCCTTAGCACCCAAAACCACCATTTCAAACCCCAGCGCCATTCCTACCGGCCTCCAGCCTTCCTTTTCAGTTTCTGCGCCTCCCACGGTTCGCACGGTTAACAGCAGGCCGAGGAATTCGGCGTTCGGCGTTCCCAGCCGGCGCCGCCGGCGCTCGGGTCCTCGTCGCTCCAAAGTTGGCCTCTCCGCCCACCGCCGGCTCTGGCCCCGGTCCCAAGTCAGTTGCAGATTAAAAACTTCCAATTCCGGCACTGCCAGCACCAGCGCGTTCCCACACACTCCAGCAGCCATTTCCAGCCATTTCCAGCCATTTCCAGCCGTTCTGAGCCTTGCGCAGCCCTTACACCACTCCTCTGCTCTCCTCTGCTCTCCTCCGATTTCAAACGGCGCGCTCCGCCGATTTCAAACGGCGCGCTCCGCCGATTTCAAATGGCGTCTCGGACGGCTTCTCCCCTCAGCTGTTTACCGGCTCACTTCCCAGGCTTTTTTGTCGTCAAGCTACCCTGGGGACCCCCCACTTGGGTCGTAAAAAGATCCAGGGTAGCTGATTGATGGATACCCGGTCCCCCATGATGGAAAGGGGGGCCGGCAGCACCCCCTGTTCCCTTGAAGAGCTGCAGATCTACGGAGCTCTGTAGCAGACCACCATTTCCTCAGGAAGCTCCTCCTCGCTGGGCGGGGCTTCGAAGGGAGGCCGCATTGTTGCTGGAGCGCGGCGGGAACGGCGATGTCAACCCACCCCAATTTTCCAGGTATTGAGCCAGGTTTCACCTAATCTGTACCTGTTCATTTGGTTTTTCCAGCCTAAGTGTAAGATTTTACTTTTCTCTACATTGAATTTCATTTTGTTAGATAGGCCCAGGGTTCAGGTCTATCTAGATCCATCTGGATCTTCAGCCTGTCTTCTGGGGTGTTAGCTATTCCTGCCAGTTTAGTGTCACCTGTAAATTTGATGATTTCCCCATTTCTCCCCTCACCCAAACCATTGATGAAGATGTTGAAGAGTACTGGGCCAAAAATGGAACCTTGGGGTCCCCCACTGCTTGTTTCCCTCCATGCAGATGTAGTTCCATTGAGGACCACAGGCTGAGTCCATCTGGGGGTGATGCTGTCTATCCCACATATATTTAGCTTACAAAGAAGTAGATGGTGGTTTACTTTGTCAAAGCCTTTCTAAAATCCAAGTACTCTATACTATGTGCACTGCATTTCGCTGGTCCACTAATTTAGTACTTTTTGTCAAAGAATTAAATCACATTTATTTATGATCTGTGTTTGGATCCTTCATTTGTTGAAGTAAGTTGTCAATATCTAGACTGATTAACAAGGATTCAAATATGCATCCTTCCCTTCCTCCTTAGTAAATATCAATCCTTCTTCTCATTGCTCCATTGAGCCCAAACCTCCCTCTCAAACAAGGGCTTGGATCAGTTGCAATAGTCTGAGCTCGATTTTGAGGGCAATCAATTTCCTATATAAAATATTTCTCTGTTAATTATGACAAATGCACTAACATCTAGAAAGCCAGCTAAATGTGTTTTACTTTGCTGATATAGATGAGAAATTTCAAGACAAATCTGTTAGCAATATTAGATTATTGACATGCAATATTTATTATAAAATCTATATAGCTGTTCACTACCTAAAACCTTTTGATTCTTCTGCAAGGAATGCATTTTTCTCAAGTTTAACTAAGAGGATCATGGCATAAATTTTAGCCACAATATATGCTAGTCTATTTGGCCTATAATTGCTAGAGTCCTTTTTATTCCACTTTTTGGACAGATAAAATGCTACTACTGCCAACTTCAATCTGACTGGATAGGGTAGACATTTTTATATGTGAAAATGAAGATGCTAATAGAGGCCCCAAACCATCTGGGATATTTTTTTTATCAGTTAGTTGGTAGAATGTCTTATACAGGGAATGTATTGCTTGTATTTCAGGCCTTTTATGATTAATCTCAACATGAACATAATGGGGTGAAATATAGACATTTTTGCTAATATGGAGAAGACATGATTGCATCTATTGCTCACCCACCACCACCCACCCCTTACTTTACCAGAGGGGGGAAAACAAAGACAAACCTGTGGGACTTTGTAGGTGCCTCCTAATGTTGACATCTGGATGGAGATGTCCCTTCTAGCTCCATCAATAAGAGCCCGAAGGTTCTCCTTCCTTCCACAGCTGTAGTTGGGGACATTGGCTTCTCCAGTGGACAGAATGTCCAGCAAGACATCTGAAGTGTGGAAAGTGCTCAAATGGTTGTCATGGAGGTTGTAACCAAGTGTGAGATTGTGCAGGAACTGAGAATTCTTGTTGACCGTTTGAATGTTGAAAATGAATCCTAAGCTATATAAAAAATTATCATAACTCCTATTGTAAAAAAAATGTTATAATTAATAGCAACAACAAATACTTTTGTCATATATAATATATATAATCCTCCACAAGCCTACTAAGCCTTAAGCCAACATTGATCCAAAACCAATGATCAGTTACACAAATATGGAATTTGGCTGAGGTACGGCAACTACAACTGATTCCACCCGTACTTTAAATAAAATGCATTATTCAAGTGACAAATTAAGGATTGAACTGAGAGAGGAAAATAATCTGCAGCCCTTTCATCTTTTTTTCAGACCCCTTTTTGAGTCTCTTTCACAAAATCCGACAAAAGAGAGAAGCCATGGAAATCAAAATCATTCAGGAAATTAGATATATCCCCCAATATAGGAATAAATTAAAAATAAAGAACAGAAAAAAAGGAGAGTGTTAGAATGGAGAGAGTGCAACTCCATTACTCTGAATGACTTACCAATCATGGAAAACAAACTGAAGAGAAGGAGCCACATTGAAAAGCAACTTTATATGCAGTTTTTCCTCTCCAGTGGTGACTATACCGATGAGATGGTCTCCTGGGCTGTAAAAGCTCTGTGGTCGTTTTCCATCCTGGTGCTCCAAACTCTGCAGGCATTTCATTCTCAGCTTCCCAGAGACTGGATGGGATAAAAGCAGCATCAGAAGCAAAAGCAGGAGGTCCATCATTCATGGGGTGAATCAATCAATCCCTTTTCTGTTTCCAAATAAGTATTAGAAGAATTCAAAGGATTCTCACAAGGTGGAATATGATCCAGTTGCTTTCCTGATTGAAACACAGAAACACTCAGCTTCATCTGGAAAGGAGAGAGACAGACATTCAAGAGCACAGACCCTGCCTGTCCCAAAACTCCATATTTCTCTGCCCAAAGTCTCCCCTGGAAGATTCGGCCAAAGAGCAGAGCTGAAACTTTTATCATTATTCTCCCTCTCAGGAGGGATCCCTGGATAATTCAACCAATTCTTGGACTCAAAGGTTGTTGGGAAATTCTCTGGAGGGAAATGAAAGGGAAATAATCCCCATGTGGCTCATAATAACAGCGGAAGAGATTGAATTAAATCGGTCATTTAGAATTCAGAGGTTTGGGGTCTCCATGCTTGGCCCCAGAGGGAATACCTGGCGCCTGTGGCTGAAGAAAAAATAAATCTGAGATTTGTTTGCATAAGGACAAAACCAGGGGGTGGGGCAGTTAATGCCATAGTATGTCACAGATCTGAAACAGCTGCCTGTTGAGTTGGAACTAAAAACTATTTCATTTTGAAAGCTAATCCTCAAGGGCATCATCACAAAAGGACTGATGCATCCAATAGTGCATCCAATCTCTAAGAACAAAATCAACTTTAGTGAAAAAGTACTTACCAGAAGTTTGCAAAGTTAAAAACAACAACATAGCGAGAGAAACACAGAGAGAAGTTAGGAAAAAAACCAAGTGAAAAGAGATGATGAAATCAGGGCTGCCTCTCACCCCATGGAAGGAAGGGAGGGAGGGGAGGGACAGAGAGAGAGAGAGAGAAAGAAAGAGAGAGAGAAAGAGAGAGAGAGGGAGGGAGAAAGGTATGAAAAGAAATGGAGAAATCAAGGCTTCCTCTCACCCCATTAAAGGAAGGGAGGGAAGGAGGGAAGGGGAGCTCAGGACCTTCCTGTTACAGATGGAAAAGCTGATCTGCAAAATCCAATTTCCATCTTCAGAGAGCCAGAAATGCAGAAACCCATATCCCATGTTCCCCTACCATCCTTTCCCATGCAGAGGCCAGGCAAGGGGGCTCTTGCAGGGATGCCAGAGAGGAGTCTGCCCAGCTGAGTGGGGAGACCCTCTTGGGAGAAGGAAGCGGGAAGCCTTGTGTTGGGGAAGGGAAGCAGATCTGCAAAATCCCCCTCCAGGTTCCATCGTCTGAGTCCTGGGAAGCGGGGAGACCATATCCCATGTTGCTCACCCACCTCTTTCCATGCATGGGGCACCCAGGGGAAAGCAAAGCCCAGACACGCAGAGAAGGCCCAGGGTGGCCAGGAAGGAGGAGGAGATCTGGGGCATTCCTGGGAAGAGACTAACCTGGTTTATGGGTCCCAGGGTTGAAGGTTGGGGGGACGCAGCCCCCGGGGTTTCTCCAGCCTCGCTTGGGCTCTGTGTCTTTCCAGGAGAGGCTCCTGTGGGGGAGAAGCCATGCAGGGCTGGGTCTTCCAAGGGGGATCCGGGTGGAAAAGGTGGGTGGCCTCACCCTGTAGGGCACCCTCCATGACTCTGAGGAAGATGGGGGTCTGTGTGGCCCCTCCAGAGTGGTCTGAAGATGTTACTTCCATTCTGAAAACAATGAACACGATTTTGTGTAATGCACAAACCATGGTTTTTTAGGCCAGATAACCTTAAAACCCTGATCCTGGTTTGGGAGCCACCCTGGTTGCTTCTGAGGCTGCCCTAAGCCAACCCTGAGCAAAGCCTGGGAGGCCCTGTGAATTCAGCCCCTTCCTGGCCCTTCAGACTCAGGCAGAGTCACAAAACCTTCCCAGATTCTGATGCTCTCAGGCCCAAAACCTCCCTGGACCAGGAATAGCTGGCAGGACCTTCCAGGAGAGCCTCCTTGGCTGCTTCTGTACGGCTGTAACCACTGAGCCCACTGGCTCTTCCTCCGAACCTCCGTTTTTGGCCTCTGCTAACGGCATAGCTGTGGCTGAAGGACTTGGAAAAAGCCTCTTGAAAGTAGCAGCCTCTATTGTTCCTCCCAACGCCTGGCAGGAGAGAGAGAGGGAGGGAGAGAGAGAGGGAGGGAGGGGGGGAGGGAGCCAACAGGTACAGAAATGCCTGGAACCCCTGGAGGCCCTTCAGGTGAGCTGTGAAGTTGGCCCATTCTAATGACTCCACAGGGCCCAGGAAAGAGGCTTCCTTCCCATTGCAGGTTAAGGAGACGAGAGGCTTCCATGAGGGTTAATGGAGTTTGGCTCCCTCGGCTGAATTCTGCAGGGCACCCAGAAGCCTCCACCCCCTGGGGGGGACCTTCACATGTCCCCCCCGAAAGGGCTCTGCTGTGGGGTCCTGCAAAGGGGGCTGAGGGGCCCCTCCAGGGCTGGGCTTGGCTGAGGAGGGCCGGATCCCATCCGGATCCCCCCAAAGGCACTGAAAGGCCCGTTAGCCCCCCTATAAGGAGCCCAGAAACTCTGTTCCGGCCTCAGCCTCTTCCTCTGGCCAGGACCAGCCTCTGGGTCAGCTTCACACAACCCCTGACACACCCGGAGGAACAACGCCCACCCTCTGGGTCCCCAGCAACCCAGGCACAGATGGGGGATCCTGGCAACAGACACAGCTCCCCCTCCCCATTTCTTTTACCTCTCCCCTGGGCTCCCTGGGGCAGAGCCCCTCCCCTCCCCTGCAAGGCCAGAGGGACCCTCTCCATGGGGTGCCCCACTTCCCACATCAGGAGGAAGAAGCCCCCGGCTGCCCCAGGGGGAAATTGGCAGCAGAGGCCCAGGCTGACCTCATTTCCCACACTGGACCCCACCAGCCCCGCCTGGCCTGCAGGTGCCCAGGGTTCACCTGGGAGCCCCACCTGTCCCCACCTGTGACGTCAGAGCCCCTCTTCCTCCCAGCCAATCCCAAGGAGGGCCCCTCCCTCAGTGGTGAGCTTTCCGACAGCCCCTGAGCTGCCCAGAGCAGACGGGGTGGGTGGGGGGCTCCCCCTGCCTCCCTCTCCCCCAGCCCCCCTCCCTCCCTGCCCTCACTAGGGAGGGGGAGGATCTCCTGCAGACCCCTCTGGCCCTGCAGGACCCCTGGGTGCCCCCTCCTCACAGCACAGCCTCCTGCAAAACCCTCTCCAAATTCAGCCCATTGGAGGCCACTTGACTGGCAAGGAGGAAGCCAGGCGCAGGGAGGCCATCTGGGTGTGAAGGTGGTCAGGAAGCCCCCAGGTGAAGCTGACCCAGAGATCTCGGCAAGGCTGTTCAGAAGAGGTTGCCATTGCCTCTTTCCCAGGGCTCTGAGAGAGTGGCTGGCCCAGAGTCGCCTACCTGGCTTAGTGCCCAGGGCAGGATTAGAACTCAGGGTCCCCTGGGATTTCACAACCACCACACCCGACTGACTCTGCTGAGATCCACACAACCCACTGAACCCGGTCACTTCACCAATGGCCGCATTCCCATGTGCCACTTTTAACCGTGGTTTGTTTCCTGAGGTTGAACCTGTTGGCCGAGGAGTCAGTGGATTATGGGAACTCCGAAGTGGATCAATTCATTGGAGAGAAGCTGAACAATAGGATACACAGGCAGTACTCGACTTATGACAGTTTGTTTAGTGACCGTTCAAAATTACAACAGCACTGAAAAATGTGACTTACGACCGTTTTTCACAGTTATGACCTCTTCAGCCTCCCCAGGGTCACGTGGTCAGAATTCAGATGTTTAGCCACTGATTCATGTTTATGGCCGTTCTGGCTGTGTCCCAAGGTCACATGATCCACTTTTGCGACCTTCTGACAAGCAAAGTCAATGGGGAAGCCACATTCACTTAACAACAGAATTATTAATTTAAGAACTGCAGTGATTCACTTAACGACTGTGGCAAGAAAGGTCATAAAATGGGGCAAAACTCACTTGATGGATATCTCACTTAACAACAGAAATATTGAGCTCAATTGTGGTCATAAGTCGAGGACCACCTGTATTGGGGACACTTTTCCTCTTGCAAGGACCACGTTCACACAACATACTTGACCAGGCTGGGGTCCTCTCAACCCCCCCTGAGACAAACCAGAGGTCCATGTGGAGCCTCCTCAAAGCCCGTAAGAAATCATGGATGACAACATCCCCCCCCCTCCTCCTCTCCTCTGGGGTCTCCCCTGAGACAAACTCAGACATTGGGGTGGGCTCATTCCTGGCCAAGAAGGGGCTTCCTCCTCTCTGGGCAGAATCCGGCTTTGGTAAGACACGGCTGTGAACACCCTGGAGGAGAACAGAGTCTAATCCCACATCAACCTGGCATTGAGAAGCCACAGCTTGAACCCAGAGCCACCCAGGATCTGATCTCCAGGCCCTGAGAGCAGAATCTGAGGGACGTTGAGTGGGAGAACTTCCAAGCGGTGGACCTGGGATATGGGCCATTCTCTGTTTCTCCCTGTCAGGATGGACCTTCCTGTCCCTTCAATTCCCCCCCCTCCTCACTCAGCCCCCATCCAGTTCCCCCTTCTAGGCCTAGAAGTCCATATTAATATCCCCCCTCCAGTGAAGAGGCACAATCCCTGAACAATGGATCCAAATAAACCAGGAAGAAAGGAGCTCCAACAGCACCTTCAAACCCATCAGCCTCAGAGATGGGAAGCCTTTCACTTCACCAAGTACATCCCCAAAACAGAGGAAGAGCCACCAGATCTCCAAAAATCATACCTCTGGTAATCAGGTTGCACCATCCACCACACTGTGGACATCTCCACCATCTTTGCAGAGCTATCCTGTGATAAGATGGGTGGCCAATAAATGCAATAATTGGATACAGAGATAGGTAGGTAGGTAGGTAGGTAGGTAGGTAGGTAGGTAGGTGGGTGGGTGGGTGGGTGGGTGGGTGGGTGGATGGAAGGAAGATGCATAGATAGATCTCAGCTGTAGACCACATAGTCCATTCTTTATTTAATAAACTAAGACAGGTCAAAATACAAAGAGTCTTAGTGTATTATATGAACATGGAAAGACAACACAGAAATGACAAGGAAGAAAAAAATAAAACTTCCATCCACTCTGTAATATTCTCTCTATTTACCCAACAATATACTCCACAAGTTGTCATTTTCCTGCTTCTAAATGTGCTCTTATCCAAAAATTAATATTAGAGAAAAGATGGAAAATGAAATTTCAGTTCAGGCACAATCAATATTAAACAGCTGAAATTAGGATCAATATATGGGATTCTGATATAAAACAAAATTCCAAACAGGGCCTACTCTTAACATTGGGCAGAGTTCAAGGGTATTGATGGCCTCCTTGTCATTAGAAGACAGGCAACATTAGAGTTCAATGGCATTAAGTTAAAGTGGCACCAAACTCCATAGCTCTGGGTGACCTTCCCCAGCAATCTCTGGAGACAAGAGACCATGTTGAAGGACAGCAGAAGTCAATTCCCTGGGTGTTGAACTACCTTCTCCAGCATTATTTTCTGGACATATCCTGATATGAAGGACCACAACCACACAGAACAGTGTCCCCAGGGGTGTATGTGTATTTTTTTCACTATAACATGCTTTTCTCCAGCCCCTCCTCTGCACATGGAGCCCAGAAGAAGTTCAGGATCCCAAGAGGAGAAGTTGCTTCTCACTGTAATTATGACCATCTGGAACTTTGGGACACATGAAGCTATTTCTCCAGTTTTTTACTTTGATGTAGACATCAGACTGAAGCCACACGCAAAGGATCTTCCATCAGAAAAGGATAAATTCCTTGGGTCAAACTCTCTGGCAACAAGTTTTGGGACAGGCAGAGACTCTGCTCTTGATTGTACCTTTCCTGTCCAGATGAAGCTGAGTGTTTATATCAGGAAAGCCAGGGGCACTTCTGAAAGTCTGTGAATTCTTTCAACTGTTCCTGTTGTTGTGTTGGAAACAGGAAGAGGATTAATAAAACCTCATGAATAATGGACCTCCTGCTTCTGCTTCTGATGCTACTGGTGTCCCATACAGTCTCTGGGAAGCTTAGAGTGAAATGCCTGCTGAGTTTGGAGCACCAGGATGGAAAAGGATCATGGAGCTTTTACAGACCAGGAGACCATCTCATTAGTATAGTCATAACTGCAAAAGAAATATCGCCTATAATGTTGCCTTTCAATAGGGCTCCTTCTATACCTTCTCATTTGTAAGTCATGCAGGGTGATGGAGTTGCATTCCCTCCCTTTGCAATTCTAACACTCTCCTTCTTTTCTTCTTATTTTACTTAATTTTATACTGTAGGACCTGTCTAATTTCCTGAATGATTTTGATTTCCATGGCTTTCCTCTTTTGTGTTATTTTGTGGAAAAGACTGAAATCCGAAGATGGGGTTGAAAAAAACCCTGAAGGAAATCCAGATTTTTTTTCTGTTCTCAGTTCAATCCTGAGTTCATCACTTGATTATTGAACTTTGTTTAAGTATGATTGAACCAGTTCCAGTTGCCTCTCTCAGCCCATTTCCATATTTGTATAATTGACCTTTGGCTTTGGATCGAAGTTGGCCTAAGGCTCAGTAGGCTTGTGGAGACAAAGAGGATTATATATTTTAACAGGATTTGTTGTTGCTGCTATAATAACATGAACATTGTTTTTACCATAGGACTAGTTATGGTTTTAGAAATGCCCTTCAATTAATTTTCGCCATTCAAGTGGTCAACAAGAATTCCCAGTTCCTGCACAACCTCACACTTGGCTACAATATCCATGACAACTATTTGAGCATTTTACATACTTCAGATGCCTTGCTGGACATTCTCTCCACTGGAGAAGCCAATGTCCCCAATTACGGCTGTGGAAGGAAGGAGAACCTCCTGGCTCTTCTTGATTTAGCTAGAAGAGACATCTCCATCCAGATGTCAACATTAGCAGACATCTACAAACTCCCACAGGTTTGTGTCTGTTATTCTCTATCTGGCAACATGAGTGGAGGGTGGGGGGATGAGCAATAGATCCAATATCTTCTGCATGTAATTCAACAGCTGTTTTTTCAGAATATTAGTGAATTCTACTGAAAAAAATATCCAGGTTTTGAGGTCCTCCATTTGCATGTTCAGTTTCATATATAAATAATATCTGCCTTATCCAATTCGATTGAAGTTGGCAATAGTACTATTTATGTATATAAAAATAAATAAAGAAGTCTCTAGCAATTACAGACCAGTTACTCCAATAGATACTGTGCGTCTTAGGAAAATGTGAGATACGGTAGAAGAAAGGTGCATTACTTGGAGAACAAGAAGTTTTTAAGTAGTTTAAGTAGTTTTTAAGTTATATACATTTGTGCAATAAATAATGCATAAATTAATACTCTAATATTGACAACAGATTTGGCTTGAAATATCTAATCACAAAATATATCAATTGGTTAAACCATGGTTTGTTGGCTTTATAAATGTTAGTGCAGCATTTGACATGGTGAAAGGAGAAATATTTTGGGAGAAACTGATTGCCCTCAAAATGGAGCTCAGCCTTTGTTTGAGAGGGAGGTTTGGGCTCAATGGAGCCTTGAGAAGAAGGATCTATGCTTACCAAGTAGGAAGGGAAGGGTGCATATTTGAACTCTTGTTATTTAGTATAGATATCAATGACTTGTCTGCACTAATGAAGGATCCTGAAATATACATGTCTATGGTAATAAATACATATTGAAACATCCTGATTTACCCTGATAATATAATACTATCATACTCATAATTTGGATTGCTGAGGCTGTTAATAAAATGTGGAACCTACTGTCATAGTAATTGTCCGATTATTAACAAATCAAATTCAAAAGTTATGGTCTGTGGAAAACCACATCATATGTCTAGAATCTAGTGTTAAAAATTAAAAAATCCTAGAGCTCCAGATTCCTTATCCCCAATTAGAAAAGAAGGACTAGGGGAGACATGATAGCAGTGTTGCAATATCTCAGGTGCTGCTACAAAGAGAGAAAAACTATTCTCCAAAGCACCTGAAGGCAGGACAAGAAGCAATGGGTGGAAACTAATCAAGGAGAGAAACAAGCTGGAACTAAGGAGAAACTTCCTGATAGTTGGAACAATTAAGCAGTGGAACAACTTGCCTCCAGAAGTGGTGAATTATCCAACACTGGATGTTTTAAAGAAGATATTGGATAACCATTTCCTGCCTAAGCAGGGGGTTGGACTAGAAGACCTCCATGGTCCCTTCCAACTCTGTTATTCTGTTATAATTATTAAAGAATATAAGGCTAATACCCATGTATTTTTATATCAAGCTGATGCTTAGCATTTAATAAATGCCACTACCAGAAAAACCCAATCACGGTATCTGAGGAGAATCATTGGGGTGGATAAAAAGACTTCAGCTGCTGCCCTTAGAGATGAATTGTGAATTTACACAATTTATGCTATTTATTCAGGGTATATAATTATTAGTTTAAAATTAAAGCTTTATTTAATTTAATGATTTAATTTAAATTAATTATTTAAATTAATTATTTAATTAAACCGGCAGATTCCCAAAATTGTGTCTGTTAAAACAGACAAAAATTCAATTAAAGACTTCTTGCATTGTACAACTTACAAGTTGCATTAGGAGTTGTGGTCTCTTTGTCTCTTATATAACTGGAGAATGAGCTGAAAAAATTGCTCCACAAAGAATCTAGGATACAGAAGCAGAAAAAAATGTTGCAGTTCTGAAAAATAACCTATAATATGGCCCTTTATTAGATCAAAAAACTTTATCTGACATCTGCAAATTTGAATCTAATTGCAGTAAATTGTAGGAGTGTATGAGTGATACAGAAATGTGCATTTTTTATTTTATTTTCCTTTCCATTCCATTTCCATTTTTATATAAAATATTGTTAATATTCTGTCTTTAATATTTTAAACAATCACTAAGGAAAAAACTATTCTAAAATGTTCATCAGAACAAAGTTGGATTTGTCAATAATTTATATTTTGGAGTTGATGTGACCCATATTATAACACAGCATTTTTCATTACTTTTTCAGATTAGTATAGAAAGAGGTTCAGAGGTTCTGAGTGATAAAAGGAAATTCCCCTTTTTCCACCAGTTGGACCCCAAGCAAGGATTCCAGTACCCAGCAATTGTCCAGCTGCTGCTCCATTTCAGATGGACCCTGATTGGCCTCTTTGCTTCAGACACGGAGAAGGGAGAGAATTTCATGAGGATTTTTCCTCCTGTGCTTGTCAGGAATGGAATTTGTGTGGTTATATCACAACTGTTCTCAACAATTAGACATGCAGCAGCCCTCAGGGATTCCCTCTCTAAGTGGAGACAAGTCAACGTCTTTGTTCACTTCATAGAACTTGAAAACATTTGGGAGAGAATTCTTCCTTTCCATAAATCACTTGAAGATTTGCCAGGACTCATTGAAGGGAAAGTTTGGATCCTCACAAATTTTGTAATGTATAATATAAAAAAGAACACCCTTTTCAAATACATCCATAGTATTTGGAAATTTTTGTTTTGGACAAAAGAAAGGCCAAAAGATGATACCTTTGAACCCTGTTTCTTCGTGGAAAACCGCTTTCAAGATCAGTATTTTCATTGTTCTCTTTCAAAGAATGTCTTTTCCGTCAAAGGTCAGAGAAGATGCACCCAGAAAGCCCCACTGGAGACCCAGGAGAAAATGAAAATGAACCGGATCACAAATTCCCCTGCTCTTTACAGTCTAATGAAGACTCTGGCTCAGGCCTTGAATGCTGCCTATTCCTCCAAAAAGAAGAGGAGAAGGAAGGAAGAAGAAAAGATCCTCGGAACTCGAAGGCTGCAGCCGTGGCAGGTATGGGGCAGTGGTGAGTTGCAGGTGGTACACAGGGTGTACCGGAGCCTGCCTGGAGCACCGGATACCATACAGTGCTCCGGAGGGCCCACCCGCCCGAGCTCCTTACCGGTCTTTTAAGTCTTCGGCGCTTCCGCGCACACACACAGCACGCACAGTGCCTGCGCGATGCTCCACTGAGCAGCTGGAGCATCACGGAGGTTCGCGGAGGCGCTAAGATGCATGCGCTCACGCGCTGTACGTGTCCATGTGGACGCTGCCGGGTACGTTCGAACCGTACCGGTTGGAATGGGATCCAGAACCCACCACTGGTATGGGGTCCCAATATGGATCTATTAATCTGTATTCTTTTGGAGAAGGAATCCAGAGGAGAAGGAGGGGAACCATATCAACCTTCTTATGTTGCAAAAGATCAACCGATTTGGACCATCTAATTTCTCATGCCTGACAGTCCAGAATAACAGGGAGCAGATCTTAAGTTTCCGTCTAACCTCTTTCAGTTATTGGAAGAGTGTTGTATCCTCCCTTGTCCAACTAAGAGATTTTGTAAATTGGAGAAGCTGCTCACATAACCTTCTCCTTGACTTTTCTCAAGATTTCAGCTTGAAATCAAATATTATTTTGGGAAAATTTTCATAAATATGTATTTATTTATTTACAAATAACTGAAGGTGGTAAATGGATCCAACATATCTTCCTCCTCCAATTTTATTACAATCACAGACCAGCATTGGAATTATTATTATTATTATTGCATCAACAGAATTGTATCACAGCGGCCAGTTGTTTCGCCGGATTTGGCATTAATTACTAGTCGGGCCCCACCCAGGGGTCTAGGACGTCGTAACGTATTTTCATAATATGTGTGTGGATCCAAGCAGTGTGGCCTTTTGCATTTGACTGATGGTGATTTTGTCAAGTTTTAACTGTTTTAAATGTAATTCCAGTGCTTTTGGAACAGCACCCAGTGTGCCGATTGCCACTGGAATTACCACTGCTGGTTTGTGCCATAATCGTTGAATTTCAATTTTTAAGTCCTGGTATTCTGCGATTTTTTCATATTCCTTCTCGGCGACCCTGCTATCACCTGGTATTGCGATGTCTATGATTGTAACCTTATTTTTCTCAACCAGTGTGATGTCTGGTGTATTATGCGCCAGTATTTTATCCGTTTGTATGTGAAGATCCCACAAGATCTTGACCATCTGACCCTCGACGATTTTTTCAGGCTTATGTTCCCACCAGTTTGTTGCTGTTTTTGCACAAATTCCAGTGGATCATTTGTGCCGCTGAGTTGTGCCGAATTTTATAGTCAGTCTGCGCGATTTTTTTACAGCAGCTGAGTATGTGGTCAACAGTTTCATCAGCCTCTTTGCAAAGTCTACATTTGGCATCATCAGAGGATTTTTCGATTTTGGCCTTAATGGCATTTGTGCGGATAGCTTGTTCTTGCGCAGCTAGGATTAGTGACTCTGTTTCTTTCTTTAATGTACCTGCTGTTAACCATAACCAAGTTTTTTCACTGTCCACTTTATCTTTTATTTTTTCCAGAAATTGGCCATGCAATGCTTTGTTCTGCCAACTCTCCATTCTTAATTTTATCACATCTTTTTTGTATTCTTGTTTCGTCTGTTGGGCCTTCAATAGATTTTTGTTCTTTACTTCGATTAATAGATGTTCTTGACTTTCTTTTAAATAATCAGCCAGTGCATGTTTTTCTTCTTCAATTATTTGCTTCACTTGTAATAATCCTCTGCCACCTGATTTCCGGGGTAGGTATAGTCTATCAATATCACCACGTGGATGTAAACTGTAGTGCATTGTCATCAGTTTCCTGGTTTTTCGGTCTAAAATGTCCAAATCAGCTTGTGTCCAGTTAACTATACCAGCTGTGTATCTAATAACTGGTATTGCCCAGGTGTTTATGGCCTTGATTGTATTTCCACCATTCAATTTAGATTTCAAAATTTTCCTAACTCTGTTGGTGTACTCTCCCCTGACAATAGTTTTTACGTCTCCATGCTTGATGTTATCCAACTGCAGAATGCCTAAGTATTTGTAGGCTTCCTTTTCGTTGCATTTAATTAGTTGGCCATTGGGCATTTCAATTCCCTCACACGCAGTGATTTTGCCCCTTTTTATGGATAGAGTGGCACATTTTTCCATGCCAAACTTCATTGAAATATCGGTGCTGAATACTCGGACTGTGTTTGTCAATGATTGGATTTCTATTTCTGACTTTCCATAGAGTTTCAAATCATCCATATATAATAAATGCGAAATTTTTTCGGCTTCTTTGGCTGTTTGGTAGCCTAATTTCATTTTTTTTAAGATTACTGATAGTGGGATCATCGCGATGATGAAGAGAAGAAGTGAAAGTGAATCACCCTGGAAAATTCCTCGCTTGATATTAACCATTCCGTAGTTCTCATTCCCTACTGCCAACTCGGTTCTCCATTGTTTCATCGCCTTTTCAGTAAAGGATGTAATATTTTTGCTAATGCCAGTTGTTTCTAAGCATTTTATGATCCAACTATGTGGCAATGAGTCGAATGCTTTTTTATAATCAATCTAGACCATATTCAAGTTCGTTTTTCTTTTCTTACAATTTTCTAATATCATTTTATCAATTAGGAGCTGATCTTTGTGCCCCTACTCCTTCTTTTGTTGCCTTTCTGCTCTACTGGCAAGATGTTGTTTGTTTCAAAATAATCCATAATGTTATCTGCAATAATGCCTGTGAGTAATTTGAAGGTTGTTGGCAAGCATGTTATTGGTCTGTAGTTTTCAGGTATTGTTCCTTTAGTTGCATCTTTCTGAATCAAGTATGTTTTTCCAGTTGTCAACCATTCATCAATTTGGCCATTTTGTAACATCTCATTCAGTTGCCTGGCCAACATTGCATGTAAACTGGTCAGATATTTGAGCCAGAAACCATGTAATTGGTCCTTTCCAGGTGACGTCCAATTCTTTACTTTTTTTACTCGATTTTTGACCATCTCAGTTGTTATTTCTAATAATTGCATTTGTTTGTTGTCAATGCTTTTCTCAAAGTCATGTATCCATTTTGCTTCCTTATTGTAGTCCTTTGCATTTTCCCACAATTCTTTCCAGAATTCAACTGTGGCCTGCTTTTCTGGTTTTTGACTTTTGGTGTCATTATTCACATTAAGACTTTGATAAAAACGCCATTGGTCTGATCGAAATTGCTGATTTTGTTTATACTGGATGATTTGTGCCTCATATCTTTCAATTTTCCTAGCTGTTGCTGTTATCTGCTTTTACAATCGCTACAGCTTCATTGATGTTTCTTGTATCCAATCTATACCTTCTGATTAGCTGATCTATAATTTTGTTGTTTCTAAGTCGTTGCTCACGCATGTTCTTCAAATTGCTAGCATCTGCCCTTAATTTTTTGACTTTTTGTTCCAATCGGATTTTCCACTTTGGCTTTGATGCTTTTTCTGTTGTGTAACTAGGTGCTTTGATTTTAATGCCTAGTTCATTAGTGACTATTGCGGTGCGCTGTACATTAACTGGTTCGTTTCCAAGATGGATCCCGATTCAATTGTTGAAAGCACTGCATTAACCATTTTCATGATAGGGGCCAAAATTTTCTTAGGCACAGTTTTTAATGATGGTAAACGTTGCCGTTCCTTATTAAGCAGAAAATGCTCCATGATCTTGTCCTTCAATTCTTTTTGTTTCTGAGTTAGTTCATCAGTTGGTTCAGTGATAACTGGTTCTGGTGATAGTGTTGTTATTTCCTCCCCGACAGCTTCTTCTGGGAGTTCTACTACAATGTCTTTAGGTGTGTCTTGAGTATCAGTTATTTCTGCTTGTGATGTTGTTTTCTTAGTTTTGCAATTTGCTTGAATACCGATGCGGTATAGAATTTTTATTTGTTTCTTTCACCATGTTATATGGGTTGGCGGGTTTTTTTTTTATGGGGCCAGGTTGCCAACCTGACCCCAACCCTCCTCATTTCTCATCCGGGCTTGGGACCGGCAACGGCGGAGTTGTTGTTGTTGTTGTTGTTATTATTATTATTATTATCATCATCATTATACGATTGTATCACAACGGCCAGTTGTTTCGCCGGATTTGGCATTGATTACTAGTCGGGCCCCACCCAGGGGTCTAGGACGTCGTAGCGTATTTTCGTAATATACGTGCAGATCCAAGCAGTGCAGCTCTTTGCATTTGACTGATGGTGATTTTGTCAAGTTTTAACTGTTTTAAATGTAATTCCAGTGCTTTTGGAATAGCACCCAGTGTGCCGATTACCACTGGAATTACCACTGCTGCTTTGTGCCATAATAGTTGAATTTCAATTTTTAAGTCCTGGTATTTCGCGACTTTTTCATGTTCCTTCTCCTCGACCCTGCTATCACCTGGTATTGCGATGTCTATGATTGTAACCTTATTTTTCTCAACCAGTGTGATGTCTGGTGTGTTATGCGCTAGTATTTTGTCTGTTTGTATACGAAAATCCCACAGGATCTTGACCATCTGATTTTCGGTGACTTTTCCAGGCTTATGTTCCCACCAGTTTGTTGTTGTTTTAATATTATAATTTTTGCACAAATTCCAGTGGATCATTTGTGCTACTGAATTGTGCCGCAATTTATAATCAGTCTGCACGATTTTTTTACAGCAGCTGAGTATGTGGTCAACAGTTTCATCAACTTCTTTGCAGAGTCTGCATTTGGCATCATCAGAGGATTTTTCGATTTTGGCCTTAATGGCATTTGTTCGGATAGCTTGTTCTTGCGCAGCCAGGATTAGTGACTCTGTTTCTTTCTTTAATGTACCTGTTGTTAACCATAACCAAGTTTTTTCACTGTCCACTTTATCTTTTATTTTTTCCAGAAATTGACCATGTAATGCTTTGTTCAATCTCTACAGCTTCATTGATGTTGCTCATGCATGTTCTTTAAGTTGCTAGCATCTGCCCTTAATTTTTTTACTTTTTGTTCTAATCGGATTTTCCACTTTGGCTTTGATGGTTTTTCCATTGTGTGATTAGGTGTTTTGATTTTAATGCCTAGTTCATTAGTGACTATTACAGCTGCACTGTACGTTAACTGATTCATTTCCAAGATGGATCCCGATTCAATTGTTGAAAACACTGCATTAACCATTTTCATGATAGGACCCAAATTTTTCTTAGGGACAGTTTTTAATGATGGTAAACGTTGCCTTTCCTTGCACCCTTTCCTCCCTAGCCAGAAAATGCTCCATGATCTTGTCCTTCAGTTCATTTTGTTTTTGAGTTGGTTCATCAGTTGGTTCAATGGTAACTAGTTCTGGTGGTAGTGTTGTTATTTCCTCTCCAGCAGCTTCCTCTGGGAGTTCTCCTATGATTTCTTTAGTTGTGTCATGAGTATCAGTTATTTCCTCTTGTGATGTTTTTTTTTTTTTTTTGCAGTTTGCTTGAATTTCCACAAGTTCAACTTCGCTAAACACTTTATTCCATATAATAAATCGCCTTTGATCAGCTAGTCGTTATTCACTAACATTTGAATCTGGATATTGTTGTTTCCATAAATCATACATTCGCTTTAAATAGCCTCTTTCTTTTGGCTCTGAGTTGTAATAACAGGCCATTATGGCACGATTTTCATCTGCACTATATTTCTGTCGTTTTGTTGGCTGGTCCACTTGTAGCCCACTTGTCAACGGATGCCCAGGGACCTCAACATCCACCGCGGCCCTTGTTAACCCGCACGACGACCGATGTGGTATAGAATTTTTATTCGTTTCTATCACCATGTTGTATGGGTTGGCAAGTTTTTTTATGGGGCCAGGTTGCCAACCTGACCCCAACCCTCCTCCTTTCTCATCCGGGCTTGGGACCGGCAACGGCGTTGTTGTTGTTGTTGTTGTTGTTGTTGTTGTTGTTGTTGTTGTTATTATTATTATTATTATTATTATTATTATTATTTCTTGTATTCATTAAACATGAAACTCCACCAACTGAACATTTTAAGATGTGTCATAATTATTATTTTATTATTTATTTGTTTTGTTATTGTTATTATTAATTTACTATAATAATTATTATTATGAACCACTACTGTTCAACATCACATTAATTCCACTGACAATAATCCTATGAAACACAAAACTGGGGTACCAACCCTCAAACCAACATGGCAAAATAAACCATTTACTATACATGGATGACTTAAAAATGTATGTGAAAAACCCCACTGAACCTAAATCAATACTCAAAATGAAGTTTGAATGATTATGTGAACCAAGTACAGAAAGTACAGAAAGATTGCTGCAAGCTGTGAAAATGGAGAACATTATAAAAACAACAGAAACAAAGTTAGAATATAAGGAAAAACAGCTGGATGACAGATTAAATAGATGGAAAACCAAAGCTTTGCATGGACAGCACTTGAAAAATATTGAAGGAAAATGTGATGACAACCTTATATGGGCATGGCTTAAGATGGGAACCAACAAGAAAGAGACGGAAGGTTTAATATACGCTGTTCAAGAACAAGCACTACAAACTAATGCCATGAAAGCAAAGATGCAAAAATCCACCAACAATCCAAACTGCTGACTTTGCAACGACAAAGTCGAAACTGTTTCGCATTTAATATGTGAATGCAGCAAAATCACACA
The DNA here is from genome assembly GCF_964273705.1 of Natrix helvetica. Lineage (NCBI taxonomy): Eukaryota > Metazoa > Chordata > Lepidosauria > Squamata > Natricidae > Natrix > Natrix helvetica. Next base: position 130,325,911 of record NC_138551.1, read on the forward strand.
AACTGATTACAAAGCTGGACATGACCGAGTTGCTAAATTAGTCCACTGGTCATTATGTAAAAAATACGATGTATCCAGAAAGTCATGGGAGCATAAAGGGGAAAAAGTTATCGAAAATGAGAAGGTGAAGATCTTGTGGGGCTTTTGAATACAGACGGATTGTCATTTGGAACACAACCCGCCAGATATCACAGTTGTTGAAAACTGAAACATACAATTTATTGACATCGCAGTACCAGGAGATTCCAGAGTTGAAGAAGAAGAACTGGAAAAAATCATAAAATACTGCGACCTGGCCATCAAAACTATGCGATTATGGATGAGACATGTCACAGTGATACCCATTGTCATCATTCTTGGTACCATGTCCAAGAATTTTATAAGATACATCAACAAATTGCAGCTTCCTGCAATAACACCAGCAGAACTGCAAAAATCTGCACTACTCAGAGCATAGTACATCTTAAGAAGGTACTTGGTTGATACCTAGGATGCTGGCAGCAACCCATATCAACCATTAGCACCAGTCAGTGATATTGTGATGCCTTTTTGAATGTTCAATTGACTGAGCTTCATGTTTAATGAATAAAAAAGATAATAATAAGAGAAAAATAATAATAAAAAAACAATGGGCAGTTAGAATCTGCCTAATTTTGCATACAGCATAACAGAATTTATTCTGAGAATCTGATAATGGTTATTGCACATAAAAGAGGTCAGTATTTCCCCAATATTTTACTAGGAGAGGCGTTATAAAGTGAGTCCCTGATAAAGGATGCAGCATAGCAATTCCTCCTGGAATTTGGATTGCACCCTTTCCAGAGGAGTAAAAGAGGAGCAAGGTCCCAAGCTGAGTACCAAAGACTAATTGTGTTCATTTTCCCCACAACAACAACCCAGTGAGGTGAGTTGGGCTAAGAGAGTGATTGGCCCCAAATCACCCAGCTGGCTTCCATGACCAAGGTGGGACTTAAACTCACAGCCTCCTGCTTTCTAGCCTGGTGCCTTAACCACTAGACTAGGGCAGTCAAACTCATGTTCCATAGGCCAGATACTGCATGTCCTGGCCACGCCCACCCCCAGTTTAACGAAGGCGGGGTGAGTTGCTATACATCATGTGACAACAATGTGTCATTGTGAGTTTGACACCCCTGCACTAGACCAAACTGGCTCCATTATATTCTCATCAAGCTTGACATCATCCTTCATCCAGTGCATCATTGACATTCTTTTATGAGATATTAGACTTTATCAAGTCTTAAAAGTCAGATATTTTTCTACTACTTTTTACCCATGCACTTTGTGGAAATGAAAAATACTTTTGCAAACCCTGTAATGTTTAATTCAGATCAAATTACATTTGCCTGAAAATTCTTATAATCTTTCAGCAAATCTTGTATCACAGAGATTTCTCAACTCTAGTTATTGACAAAATTGAAAAGTTATATCAGCAGTATTGCTACAATCTATTTAGGAAGTCTAATGATTTCTGATGATAACTTTTGGGAGAAGAGGTGCTGCCTGGGGAAAGGTTAGAGAAGAGGGGGTGGAATCCTGCAGCTGCATAAAAGGGAAGAAACTGAAGCCCAGCAAAGACCCTCCCTCACTTTTCAGGATAAGAAAAAAAATTGCACTTTTCAGTCTGCACTTTCAGACTTACAAAATTCTGTTAATGTTGCATTACAATAAAGTGGAATTAGCACATCTGGATTACCAGGGAGAAGATTAGCCTGGCAACTTTGTTCTTGATAAATTCATGTTTTCTGGTAATAAAATTGTTACTTGCAAATACTATAATAATAATAATAATAATAATAATAATAATAATAATAATAATAATAATAATATCATCTTTTTTCTATTCTTCAATTTATTTGTCACCTGCTCTAGAATGTTACCAATAATTGACCCATTGTGTCTATTATATATTCTCAATATATGCAAAAATTGTCAGTATATAATTGACTATTTTTCAATTTTTTTGCTCACTTATGAAAATAACGATAATACCATTCTCCTAATTAAGCATATGTGCAAGTTAGAGAACTGTAGAAGAAAGATTCAAATGTGGGATAAGAAATGAAGTTTTGTGCTTTTAAAATCCTTGGATGTTTCAATCCTAGTTCCACCCCTTTCTGGAGAAGAATGAGTTTTGGAATATTTCTCAGAGGAAACTGTACTTGGACCAAAATGGAGAGATAAAAGCAGATCTGGGCATCAAAACCTTTTTGGTTTTCCCCAATGAAGATCCCAGGGTAGAGATTCTGGGGACTTTTGAAAGACAGAGACTTACTATCTATCAAAATGCTCTTTCACGGATAAAGTTGCTCAACAAGGTGGGTGAAATTTTGGTGTCTTTTTCTCTTTTCCAAAGCCTGGGGATCTATTTCAAGTGGGCTCAGCCTAGTGCCCAAGATGGTTGACCTTCACCGAGAATTGAATCTGGGGAGTAGAAACCTAATCACCTTCTTAGATTGCTTGGGAGGCTTCAGTACTGTTCCATTTTTTGAACCATCTACAGCAGGGGTGTCAAACTCAAGATCCACGGGTACAATCCTGCCTACAGGGTGCTTAGATCTGCCCACTGGGACTGGCCTGGAAATAGCCCACAGTGGCATGGGGGGGGGGGAGAGGAATATGCAGCTCCCCATGCCCCATTTTGGCTGGGAGAGGGATATCAAAACTTAAAACAAAAGAAAAGGAGAAATGTTTCCCCATTTGCTTTTGAGCATGCAAGAAGGAACAGGAAAAGTGAAAGAGGAAAAACAAAGAAAACATGGGAAGAAAGCAGGGAATGAAAAATAAGGAAAAAGGGGAAGGAAGGAGAATGAAGAGGGAAGGAAAAAAGAAAAGGAAGGAAGGAAGGAGACTACAGTAAGAGTGAGGGAAGGTCCCAGGGAAGTCCTGTCTTGGCCACCACAGGTGCCCCCTGAGTCTCGCGTCATGCCCACCCTCGCCACACCCACCTCCAGCCCTCCAAGGTCAAACCAGGGGTGGGTTCTGGATTATTTTACTGCTGGTCAGGGATGCACTCCGGGCAGGCGTGCGCTTGATGCATGTGCAATAGTGAAAAAATTGCCTCTGTGCATACACAGAAGCAAAAAACAAGATGGCGGTGCCTACGGTGCCACCGATAGAACCAGTTCGGAGGCGTGGGCGGCTTAGTTACCATCTACTCAGCTGAACCAGGCTGAACTGGTAGGAACCCACCTCTGGGTCAAACACAACCCTGATCCGGTCCTCAATGAAATCGAGTTTGAGGCTCCTGATCTTCAGTTTAGAATCTCCTTCAAACTGATGAGAAAATCACCAGGGCTGGGGAATGTGTGGCTAATAACTTCAGGTTCCTTGCATGCAAATAGCAAACAAGAAGGCAATTCTGTTGACTAAGACCTGAATTCAGCTTTGGACTCAGGTGAATTTAACTCAGGATTGGGCTGAGGTCCTTTTGGTCCCATTGGGAAATAAGCTTCGTCTTGTCCTGCTTGAGGAAAAGGGTTCCCTGAAAGGGCAGGTTCATAGTCTGGGATGCTCTTCAACAGAGCAGACCTGGTCAGAGTTACCCATGCCTCCCTTTCACCTTCACCCCCTCCAAGATAGAGCAGTGGGCCTTCTGCTCCTGGTTTGCAAGAGGCTCTTCATCTGAAAACCCCCAGAATGCCATTGTCAGCTACATTAAGGCCACGGCCGCTGGAACAGCCCCTTCCCTGTGTCATCCTGCAGTGGTGGCCAGCAAGATGCTGCTTGATGCCACTTACGTTCCACCACCGGTTGTCTGGAGCCCTTGGGGGTTTTGCCTTGCCACCTGCTTTCCAGCTCCTGGGACTACCAGGTGGGGCGGTGGGGATTTTGCATTATGTTTGCTCTGCAACCCCAATTCTTTCACTTCCTTTGCTAACCTCCCCCACCCCACCCCAAAGCAACCCCAATTCCTTCACTAACCTGCTTCCCAGCTCCATTCTCAGCCGCTGCGTGCAGGGCAAACAAAAGAAGCTTGTGGGACTGAAAAATAAGCTCAATCAGAGCTTCCAACTTCTCCGGGGGGAAAAGATCTCACAAAGTTAGAAGGGCCGACTGAGTCCCACAGTCTTGTTTTGTTGCCCTGCGCGAGGTGGCGGAGAACAGAGCTAGAAAGCAGATTAGTGAAGGGATGCTTTGGGGAAGCGAGAGGAGCTCAGCAGGAGCTGGAGAGCAGGTGGCAAAGCAAACCCTACAAGGGCTCCAGACAACCGATGGGAGAATGTGAGTGGCGGCAGGCAGTGCCCCGCTGCCCACGGCCACCGGGTGACATGGGGAAGGGGTTGCTCTGGCCGCCACCACCTCACTCCACCAGCATCACAGCCCTGCAGGCTGAGCAGCCAATGATACTGTTGGGGCTTTGCCCCCCACCTCCCATTTAATGCACCCGTGCATCACTCAGCTCCCTACTTCATTGCAGCAGCGAGCAAGGAGAAGAAGCTTTGCCCTCCACCCCTCCTGCCTTGCTTTGTCCATTGCAGCCATGGAAAAAATAAGAGCTCCCTGAAAATAAGCCCCGGGGCTTATTTTGGCATCCAAAAAATATAAGACCAGGTATTATTTTCAGGGAAACACAGTATGTGTGTTGAAAAGAGCACAAGGAGGAACCAACTATTTGTTAATGAATGTTTAAATCTCTTCTGAATGTCATCCTTCCAGTCTTCATTAAGCAGAAAAATCCTTTATTGCAATGTTAAATGCCAGCAGGAAAAGGGAGGAAAGAACCTGCCAGGATCATATTTCCTATACCTGTTTGGAAGGAGTCAGAGGTTTCATATTTACCTTAGTTTGAGCCATTTCTACCTCCATTTTCCATGGATGGTCAGTCCTAACATCTTTTCTTTGGCATTCCTTGTTTTTCTGCTCAGTCCCTGCCTCAGTCCAAATGTGTGGAAAGTTGCCATCCTGGATTTGTCAAGAGGGTTCGAGAAGGAGAGCCAGTTTGCTGCTATGACTGCATTCCTTGTCCGGAGGGGACCTTCTCCACTCAGGAAGGTGGATCACACTGAGGAAAATGGGAGGCTTTGTGGAACTGGATCCATCCAGAAAATTTTCATGAAAGTACATGTGTGTGGCAGATTGGGCAGTTAAAATATTTATTCTGCCAGAGAAAATATTTCTTCTACTTTTAAGTTTGTATGTGCTCTTAAGTTTCCACATTCACCTTTCCAGGAACATCTGAATTGTTTGAAACTTGAGGAATTGTCTCAGGTCCAACTCCGAGAAGGATTATTGCAATGCACTCTATATGAGCTTCCCCTTTTTGGATCATCGAGAAGATGTTGTCCATAATGAAGTGGTTGGAATAGTTATGGGTGCACCTCGTTATGCCTGTACTAGAACTGTTCTAGCAGCTATTCCACATTATCTATAGGACGAGCTTCCTCTGCCAGATAAACCTCCTCCGGGTTCAGCATATTAAGAAATGCCATCTGTAAGGACTTAGGAACTGTGCCTAGAATGGTTAATTGATTCGTTATTTACCTCTCATAGTTAGGTTACTATGAACATCCTATGAAATTTAGATACTATGAAGATTCTGCACATTACACAGGAAATCATTCAAGCCTAGCACTTCCACCAGTCTCATGGAACCTAGCTTTATATTGTTTAGAAAAATGATTTTGTTATTTTCTTTCTGTGGAGACATTAAGAAATGCATCTTGGAAAATGCTCAGCTGTTTATTCTTCAAATGGAAATGACAGAATGTTAAAGAAATATTGCTTTTTTCTCTTTCTCAGATATGGAAAAATGCACCAAATGTCCAGATGATAAATATCCAAATGAGGACAGAGTCCAATGTATCCCCAAAATTATAACCTTCCTGTCTTATAAAGAACTTCTGAGCATCATCCTGGTCTCTTTTGCATTACTCTTGTTCTTAATCACAGGCCTTGTCTTAATCATCTTCATTAAATACAGTGAAACTCCCATTGTCAAAGCCAACAACCGGGACCTCTCCTACAACCTCCTGGTCTCCCTCCTGCTTTGCTTCTTGTCTTCTTTACTCTTCATTGGTCAACCAAGGAAAGCCACCTGCCTTCTCCGACAGACAGTTTTCAGCATCATCTTCTCAGTTGCCGTTTCTTCTCTCTTGGCCAAAACCATCACGGTGGTGCTGGCTTTCCTGGCCACAAAACCAGGAAACCAAGTGAAGAGATGGTTGGGGAAGAGCTTGGCCAACTCCATCATCCTTTCTTCTTCTGCTGTCCAAATTATCATCTGCTCCATCTGGCTGGGAGTTTCTCCCCCCTTCCCTGACTCTGACCTCCACTCCCAGCCTGGAGAGATCATCCTGCAATGCAATGAAGGGGCCGTTGTCATGTTCTACGTCACCCTCAGCTACATGGGCTTCCTGGCTGCCATCTGCTTCACGGTGGCTTTCCTGGCCAGGAATCTGCCTGGGGCCTTCAACGAAGCCAAGCTGATCACCTTCAGCATGCTGGTCTTCTGCAGTGTCTGGGTGACTTTTGTGCCCACCTACCTGAGCACCAAATGGAAATACATGGTTGCTGTTCAGGTCTTCTCCATCCTGGCCTCCAGTGCTGGTCTGCTGGTCTGCATCTTCATCCCCAAGTGCTACATTATTCTTCTGAGGCCAGACCTGAACACAAAGGAGCATCTCACAGCCAGAATAAATATAAAAGCATGAAATATAATACCATTGCAACATTGGAAGAATTATTAAAGTTACTTTTATTTGAAATGAGATATTATTTCCATTTAGATAGTGTGCAGGAGTCAAAGAAAATCAAATCTATGTATTTCAAAATGGGAAATTATTGAATGACTGGAATTCTTGTAGGTCCCTTCCCTTTCAGCTCAACAAATCTTGCTAAAGAAAACTCTGTAAAAGTCATTCAGAGGAATTTTCTGTTGAGCAACAGCTATTGAATGTGACACCTTATAGAAAATAATTTGGGCACTTTTCCTACAGGTAAAAGTGTGTGTGTGTGTGTGTGTGTGTGTGTGTGTGTGTGTGTGAGAGAGAGAGAGAGAGAGAGAGAGAGAGAGAGAGAGAGAGAGAGAGAGAGAGAGAGAGAGAGAGAGAGAGAGAGAAGGAAAAGAGGTCAGGAGGAAGCTGTGGGAACCAAACACCAGCCTCATTGCCTGATCCTCTGCCTGAGAATGCCGGAATGATGTGAGATGCCATATTTGACTGGCTCTCAGCTGGGAGAGAAATCTTCATCCCTCTTATAGAATTCTTTCTTGATTTCCTGATAAAACCTCCATTGCAGAAAGTGTTCAGCAGAACAGCTGTCTGGGATTCAGTTTGGATTGTTTTTATTTTGGTATGTACTTCATACCAAAATAATAAAAACAAAGTAAATGAAAAAATAAAATGTGTAAAGAGATTTCCACTTTATTATTATTTTTCTTTCATCAACCAAAGAAATAAAATAGCAGTTTTCAGATCCTTTAATTTTCCACTCTACAATTTCTACCTAAAGCGTTTTCTCTGCTCCTCTTCCAAGCTTGTCTTGTCTGTGAAGGGCTGAAGAAGATGCCCAGAGAAAGGGGGCCTTGAGACTCTCCCCAGGAGGAGGTTGAAGGGATCATGTCTAAAGGCAGCCACGTCATTGACCAGGTCACAAACCTTAAATGCTGCATAAAATTCATCCAGGTCCATGAAGGGGGAGAATAAGGGGGGGGGGGTCTTCTAGGACGAGGCCCCCATGGAAGCTGCTCTGCTCTCCAACCACAGAGATTGCTGATGAATTGGGAATCAATGTTTAAGTATCAGAATGGCTCCTCATTGTGAATAAAATCCCTTTGTAAAATCCTTTTTAAGGAGATAAGGAAAACTCTTATGGATCAGACAAAGATTCACAGTGACCACACAGAGGCCTCTGGTTCTCCCACAAGCAGAAGGCAGCAAGACTGATGGTTTTGCCCCATGTGGAACAGGCATTTCCCCACAATTTCCCTTTCCTCCATCACACTACGCAATATTGGACATTCAATCATCTCACCTTCTAGGAATCCCCAATTCTGGTATCCTAAATTAATCCGAGAAACTATTTCCAACTTCCACAGCCCCATTCAATAAGAATTAAGGTGGGACTAGAACTCAAGAGTCTCCTGGTGATTGGCTCTAAGTCCCCCATCTGGCTTTTATTTGAATCTCATTTATATGATTGGCATTAAATCTTCAGTGTTTGGGGCAAAAATCCTTCTTGTGGCTTTGATCCCCGCACCCCCCCAGGCACTTCTTGCCCCCTCCCCCAAGACAAAAGTCTCCTTCTGCAGCTGCACCTCACAGCTGACCTCAGACCTCACTCAAATGGACAGCTGTCACTCAAGCACCTTGCCTGCCCCGCTGCCTCGCTCCCAGATCTGGCAGAGCCATCTGTGGCAGGTGTTCTGTCTGAGCCCACTCCCACCTGCTGCGTTTTCTCCCGCCCTTCCTCGGGGCTGGCCGAGCACACTGGCCTGAGAGAAACAGAGGGGCGGGGGGGGGGCAGGACGGCTTTCCTCCCAGGAGGCCTGCAGGGATGGCTGGCGGGGGCTCCCTGCGCCTTTTTCCTCCCAGCCACATCGGGGCTCCGGCTCCTGAGGCTGCGGCACCCCCACCAAAGAGAACAGCTGGAGGACCTGCAAGGGGGGGCGAGCGTGGCCCTTGGATCTGAGAGCGGGAGAAGCGCCGGACAGGCAGGCGGCCGGTCTCTGGGGTTCTGAGCTACGCGGGACCCCGAGGCATCTGCAAGGAGGAGCCTCTCTCGGGAACCCCGCAGACTCTGCAAGGCGGGCCGGCGCTGCAGAGGAAACAGCGAGGAAGCCGGTCTTGGGAGGAGCGGATCGGCTATCGCCAAACTCTGGGACAGGTTCTCTCCGTCCAAGGCTGCAGCCATCGGGCAGGGCAGAAACGGCACCCGGCTCAGCAGAGGTTGCAGGGGGGGGGGGGGAAGTTGGAGGTTTTTGGAAGGGCGAGGGAGGGAGGGAAGCGAACCTCCTCTTGGGGGGATTGAAAGTGTGAACATCGCCCCTTTTCTTGCCTGCATCCAGGGAAGGTTGGAAGAGCCGCCAGATTGCCTGGAGCTTTTCACCAGCCGCAAATTTGCGCTCCCCCAATTATCCCCCCCCCCATCTGAAAGGATGCCCCGAATTGCCCCCCCCCCCCCAAGGTGGCTGTTCTGGCAATTGCACTGAGACCTGTGAGCTCACCCCACCCCCCTCATCTCCTGTTTTTTGTTTTGGAAGGTGCGGGGGGGGGGGGTAGTGGTGAAACAGCTCAACCATCTTTCACTCCCCCAATTCTAATGTCAGGGTTCCAAATAGCATCCAATATAAAATCAGAGTCCAGGCAACAGATACCTCAAAATTCCAATTTATTAAGAGAGCCATGTGGCACATCTGGGAAAACCCTAATCTGAAAGCTTCCTGGTTTCTCCACCCAGTTGAAAGTTCAAGATTCTGCCCCAACACCCACAAGTCCATCACATGGTCCAATCTTCCACTGCCACGAAGACAGATTCCTCCCGTCCAGTTCCAGCCAGGTGCAGAGACAAAGGTGACCTTGGCTTTCAAAGAAGAATGTTATTATGGCTACACATCACCCAACTCCATACAATCCCCCCTCCCATTTTCCCACAGTAGAAAGTGTGGCAGGTCTGAAGTCCAAAAGAAAAGATGACTTGCAGGCATGACAGCCACAGCTGGGGAAGGAGAGGTTCCGTCTGACTTGGGGGAGAGATGGAAAGGACAGGAGACCTGATCCAGGAGGGCCAAAACTTCCCTTCTCTTTGGGTTGAGGTGGAGCCAGTTCCTCCCCCTCCAGACCTTCCCAGCCTCTGGGCACCGTGGATGCTCCTGAGTGGACCTGACTAACCAACCAGGGTCCCTTGGGGCTTCTTGTTAACACCGGTGGCAGATGAAACCTTTGGGTGAGGATAACAAAAAGAAGCAGGAAGACCCCAATGGCGGAGACTCTCCACACAGCCCCCCATTCCCAGGCCTGGTCGGTCAGGCCAGGCCATTCAGACGATCTCCGCCCCCAGAGGCTGGGAGGGTCCGGATGGAGGAGAAGCAGCTCCCCATTGCTTTCAAGGTGCAAGAGAGGACAGGGCCGAGAGACTTTCAGGGACCCCCCCCCCTCTCTCTCTGAGGGTCCCTGTCCATCAAAGTGAGTGGGGGCTGCCTCCAGGCCTTTCCTTCCAATATTATTCTGAGATCAAACTGCTTCCCCTTTTCCACAACAGTCCCATCTCCCCCACCCCCATTATGCCACCATGAGGTTCAGCAGCCCCCCCCCCCCCATTCTTAAGAGGTCTCTGCCCTCCTGAATGCTGTTTGGGATCTGATGAGAGCATTAAAAGAAAGCGTGTTTTTCCTAGAGGCAAAACTGGGAGCCAATGAAGGAGACTATTTGTAGCTGAAGGTTGACCTGAGGCCCCTTGGGCTCTCGGAGCTTCCTTGTTTTCTTGCAGACGTTTCATGACCCATCGAGGTAACACCACCAGGCCTAGAAGAATGGGAAGCTGAGCTAATGAGGTGTGAGTGTATTAATTGGTGGTGGAGCGCAGCGTGTCCTCCGAGGGTGGGAAATTGAAGGGGCGACTGATGGGCTCCTCCCCAAAGTGCGGCTTCACGGTCGGCAGAGGGGTGTGCGTGGCTTGTTTCTGCCGGCCCCGGGTAAGAGGGAGCGGGGCAGGCGAGGGGTGGGCGCAACGGCTGGAGGTCCGGGTAGGGCGAGGGGGCACAGCGGCAGAAGGAGCCTTTTGTGCTTGGGGAGGGACAAAGGAGCCAGGCGGGGGGTGGGCAGTCTTTGTTTGGTAAGGGCAGAGTATTCTGGGTGGGGATTGGTGGGAGGTTAGTTGAGGGGGCTGTTTTTGTGGGGGCGTGTTGTGTGTGGGTGAAGGAGAGCATTTGAGAAGGAGGAGGGGGGGTCTTAAAGCCAGGGAGGGAACGAGAGGAAAAGCGAGAGCAGCGGCCAAAGCACCCGAGAAAGGCGTCAGAGGAGCCGCAAGAGAAGCGAGAGTTCAAGGGGCCAAAGAACCGCCATTCTCCCACAGCGTCTCTGGGGCTCAGCAGGGATGCGGAGAGTCTCACCTGGAGGGGCGACCAGGGCGAGCGCTGCGGAAAAACCAACCGGCCATCAGCAGGGGAGCCTTCTCCTGCCTCTTTCTTCTGCCAAAGACAAGCGGGGCTCTCTGCATTTCCACCCCCCCTTCTCAGAATCCCAGCCCCTCCCTTCCCTTCACCCCGCCCAAGAGTCCAAAACCTCTGAGCGCTCTGAAGCCTCTGGCCGCTGAGCCTCAAGGCAGATGTTTGTGTCGCCCTTCCCCCACTCTTCCTCCCCTTTAGCCGAAGGTTTCGGCCCCACCGAGGCCCCCTCTGCCGCCCCCGCCGAAGGACTCCGCAGCCCCGGAGACGCTCCAATAGCAGCGCCATTTGGACTTTAGCCAAACAGCCGGGCGGAGCTGAAGGGCCCCTCGGGGACTCTGCAAGTGGGCCCTTCCTGATGGGAATTCAGCTCCACCCTCCCAGGAGCCTCTTCCTTCCTCCCGCCCAACTTCTCAAAGTAGCTGGGATCCCACTGGATCCCTTTCTCTCCAACTGTGGCTGAGATCTCCGTCTTCCTGGGGCAGATCGAGGCTCCCAGGGATTTTGGGTTGCTTATTCAGACAAGACTAGCTAGGTGGATTTTGCTCTGCGGTGTAAGGGCTACGTAATAAGACGATGTCACAAATAGGCTGCAGACACTGGCAGCTGATCAAGGAGGAAAACTCCATGGAAGGAAAAGAGGAGGAGGGAGGGGGAGGGGGAGACTCATTATGTGAGTCCCTTCTGAAGACGCCTTCTGATTGGTTTGCTCTCTGAAGTTGTGAGTGGGTCAGGCTGATTCTTCTTCAGTTATTTGTAGTTGCAAAATAATCCAAAGGGAAGGGAACGTGAAGGGGTTTATTTCAGTTCCCTTTTCTTCTCCTTTCTGTTTCCCTTTTTCCTTTTCTCTTCTTCCAATTCCCCTTCTGCTTCCTTTTCTCCTTTCTCTTCCTGTTTGCTTCTATTTTGCTCTCTGCTTCCCTTCCTACGTCTCTATCCTTTGCCTTCCCCTCCTCCCAACTTCTCCTCCCCCTCCATTCAGCCGACACAGAGTTCATGCCTCAATTCCTCAATCATTAGGATAACCTTGATCATCTCTTTGGACAGGAGACCACACAGAAATGACACCTTCACTTTCTTTATTTAACAGAGTGATGAGATCCATCAAAATTTCAGATCCTTATAAAAATCTGTGTCAGAGATATAAAAAAAGGAGCAGCAGGATGCCCCACACGGCCTCTCAGGACCATTTCCACATTACTATGACTCCAGGGCTCCATTCAGACGATCCCCGGTGCCCAGAGCCTACGAGGGTCTGGACGGAGAGGAACCAGCTGCATGTCTCTTTGAAGGCTGGGAAGAGGCCAGGACCAGGAGACTTGCCACCTGCCATGGAGGCTCCCCACAAAGGACTCCGTAACCCTTGAGACCTACCAGTCCCTCCAGGGAGGGGAGGGCAGGGCTCTGGCTAGAAGGGGGAGGGGGCTGGGGAGGGGCAAGTGGGAGTCGTCTCAGTGGGTGAGCTTAGGATCTGTGGGGCAGAGCGAAGCCCTCTTTCCGTCTGTTGGGCCCTTTGGGGGAAAGAGGTTTTCTGCCTCTGGGCCAGAAAGACTTTGGAATCTGATCTTTCCTCCAATTCTGGACCTTCCCAGCTGCCCCGTCTGCCTCCAACCTCCCACCTCCCAAAATAGGAAACCTCAAGGGAAATGAAGGGAATGGAGTCAGTTCTAAGAAAGGAGCAGATGAGAGGATCCAGGATGGAGAAGGGAGGGAGGGGAGATGGTGGATTGAGGAGGACTGTGTGGTAGACAGGAGAGAGAGGAGGCATCGTACCCCCCTACCCTCTGTTGAGAGAGGGCTGTTCAGTTTTAAGATAGATGGCCTCTTGGACCCCTCTTTCCAACCAGGGGTCTCCTCTGTCCAGAGGGTGGACTTTGCTCTCTCCTAAGACAGCAACACGGTCCTTTCCCCAGTTCCAAGGAGATTCCCCCCCTCCATTTTACCTCTGATTCAGGTGGCCTTGAGGGGGCAGATAAACCCCCAGGTGGCCTCAAGGCCTCTCAGAGAGCTCAGGACTGACCTTCACAACGCTAACCACCAAACGGCTGCAAAGAGGACAAATCCTTCCATTCCCCACCATTCAGTCAGAACTGAAGAAGCTTCTTGGATGAGAAGTGAAATGTTTTCAAGGAAAAAAACCGAAGAAATTCCAGCTGTCTTTTGAAAAGCCCCTTTGGGATGTGCACTGAAGATGCCCCAAAGAGGGATGGGGCTTTAGGAGTCTGTTCCATGGCTGAAGAAGGAAAAGGGATGAAGTGGGAGAGCCTTTCCTTTAGGCTGCACCTCAGGTCTTGTGCAGGAGGTGCCCTTTGCAAAGAGCAGGTGAGCCTGTCAGGCCTTCTTAGCCTCCCATCCCTGAACAGGGGTGTCATATGTGCTTTCCCTGCCACGGATGGATGCTGGGGGTTTCAGGCAGACAGAATTTAACAGAATAGCAGACTTGGAAGGGACCTTGGAGGTCTTCTAGTCCAACCCCCTGTTTAGGCAGAACCCCATGGATTCCCCACTGCTGAGTGACACTCAACTGTTAACCTTCCCTTCTGAGCTGAAAGGGGGGGGATTCCAAGGGAGGGAGGGGTCAAGGATTGAGTAGAGGGAGAAGTGTTGTTTGACCTCTAGGTTACCTGGATTCTGTTGGAACTCTTTTCTGTTGATGGGTGGGGCCATGCAGGCTATAAAAGCTTGACTGGATGAGAGAGAGAGAGACAGAGGAGAGACAGAGAGAGAGACAGAAGAGAGACAGAGAGAGAAAGAAAAACAGAAAGATAGAGAGAGACTGAGAGGTGAGTAGGACTTGGTTTCTGGTCTCCGGTATTTTTTTTTTTCCTGCTTGGGAGTTTGACCTTGGGATGAATACCTTAGTTGTTGGGGAAGCACCAACCATTAAATCCAGAAATTGACTCTTCTTCCTCCATCCCTTTTCTCTTTCAGAAATGGAGCCCAATGAGCAGCTGCGGCCATCCAGCGACAGACCCCAGAACGTCCTTGGGGACCCCTGGAAGGCCCCTTTGTTTGTCCTTGGGGTCTATGTATTCGTTAGCCTCTGCGTATTTCTCCACCTATGCAAGTAAGTTGCTCCTGTTAAAGGGAGTATCATCACCACAACCTGGGGAGCCCTGGAGCACAGAAAGCCCCCCAAAATATTGGTACAACTAATTGGAGAAAGTATAGAATCCTCCAGGGCTGGAAGGGACATTGGAGGTCTTCTAGTCCAACCCCCAATCTTGAAAATCTGGAGCCCCCATTAAGAATTATCTTTGTTATCATTGTTAAGAAAACAATGTACCATTCAATTATATTTGATTCTTTTCTTCTTCTTTAATCCCCAGAAAAAGGTCTCTGCAAGTGTCGCCAGAACAACGAAATGAAGATGTGGAGGCCGCTATAATCACGGTGGAACCGTACATACCGGAACCCATCTACCCCAACATCCCCATCATTGATGAGTGAAGGATGTCAGACGTTCTGCCTTGCACGACAATGTGAGGGTTGGTAAGTGAACTAATTTGGTTGTCAGGTTTTCTTTATTTTTCTATTTTAAAGGTATTCTGTTGTTATTATTATTGTTTTTTTAAAAAAACAACGTTTTATTGGTTTTTTTAAAATTTTACAAGGAAAAGGGTAGTGGATAGGTACAAATTTTGACGGTTGCAATGTGCGGTAGGTGTCCCCTCCCTCCATACTCAAAGTATACATTTACGAAAAATTTCATTACTAAATAGTTACATATAGTCAGCATATAAGTTCAATTAATAAATTCGGTCAACTTATGTCAAGCAAGTTTTCTTATTCATTTTTGTGATCTGAGTTTTCTCGGTGTCGCCCCATCTCCCCCCGCTGGCAGAGCTCCGGCCCCTCCCGTGTCCTGTATATCTGGTGTAAGGTCATCTGGTTTTTCTAAGAGAGCTTTGTTTTTTTCCATAAAGGCCTGTGCCTCTATGGGTGTATTAATTCTAACTCTTGTGTCCTCCCAGAATACTAGCATACCTTCAGGCATCAGCCATCTGAACTACACCCCCTTCTGGTATAGTTTCTTCGCTAACTGCGAGTAACTTTTTCTTTTTTCCCTCACTTTCTTGGGGATCTGTTTCAGAATGGTTATATTCCTGTCCTGGTATTTCAATTCTTGCCCCCTTTGTGCACTCAGAATCTCATCTCTTGTACTTTTTCTGAGAAATTTAATGTGTACCTCCCTGGGTACGTTATGTGTTCTAGCATACACTGAGTTCACTCTATAAACCAAGTCTATTTCCCACCCCATCTGTTGTTTCTCTCTCTGAATATATTCAGCCAAAATACTTGTCATAATGTCCCTTATATCTTCATCATCTGCTTCCACCACATTTTGAAATCTAAGAAAAAAGGACATTCTCTCAAATTCTATTTTCATTGCTGGGTATCAAGTTCTTTGTTCCCCTTCTGCATCCCTTCCATCCCTTCCCTCATCTCAGCTGTCCCACCCTCCAAAAGGTCCAGTCTCTGTGAGTTTTTATTAATTTGGGCCTGGTTCTCTTTGATTTCTTCTTTCATCTCTTTTAGTTGTTTTTTTATTTCCTCTTGTCCCTGTAGAAGTTGTTGAAACATTTGTTGAAACTCAGTCTCTGTAGTTTTAGGTTGCATCCAAGCTGTTATCATTGATTGTGTACTAGGACTGGACGTTGCAGATGTCGGGGCAGAGGTAGCAAAGCCAGGTTTTCCAGGAGGTGGTTTTTTAGGAGGCATTGTTTGTGGAATGAGAAGATCAGTCAGTACAGAGAGTGATCAGTCAGAAAGGTGAAGCAGCCAGGAGAGTCCAGGAGACAGAAGGTCCAGGCAGAAGAGGATTTTTCTAATCACCCTGGCAGTAGAGTAAAGTTTTTCACTCCAAGGAGTTCAAAAGGTAGCAATCAACAAGAGATTTGTCTGAGTAGCACGGAGACAAAGACCGGAAGCCTGAAGTTTTAAAGGTGGAGTCAGGTTTCACAGTTCATAAAAACAACGGAAGTGTGCCATCTTGCCCTGCCAGCTTCGGGTTTAGAGGCAAAAACAAAGTTTTCAAAGTTCAAAGTTCCCAAAGTTTCCAGATCATCATTATGTTTTGGGATTAAATCCGAAAATTCACTTAGTAAGGGCATGACATCATTGATTGGCTCTCCCCCTCCTCCTTCCCCTGGGGCTGAGAGCAGAATTGTTTCAAGCCGCCTGTCCGAGGGGGGGAAATCCCCCTCCCTCCAGCCGCACCTCTCCAAATCAAGCTGAAAGGAAAAAAACTTAAACTGCTGACAGTTTCTTCAACTTGGTAAGGGAAATGGAGGGAAGTTTACGCCTCACTGCACCGCAGCTGCGTCCTTCTGCTCTCTTTTTCTCCGCACAGCCTCACAGCGAAGACGCCGAAGCATCCCCCATCATGCTCCCCGGTGCCTAGAGCGAGGCGGGGGTCCCCCCCCGGCCGCCACTGATCCAGGGGATCCCCCGCAGTGCCGCTCCTCTGGCAAGAGCCTCTACGGGGCGTCCTGTGCCCCCCAAGGAGTGGGGAGCCCACTGGGAAAGCGCGGGGCGAATAAAGCTTGCCCCGTCGCCATCAGCCACCGGAACCGGAAGTGTTGTTATTATTATTGTTGTTGTTATTGTTATTTAATTCTTAATACCTTTTGTTGTTTTGCATTTCTTGCTTTTGGGGTTTTGTGTGGGGGTGGTTGGACTATGGAAACTAATAGGAAAGAAAACTAGGAGCCTTTAATTTGGTTGCTCTGTTTTTTATTGTTTTGTTTCTATTTCATTATTCTTAAAATATTCAATCTGTGTTTCTTTTGCCCCAGGACAAATTGCGGCAACCATCACATTGTTGACCAGGGCTGAACGTCTGACATCGTCTCCCATCAATGATGGTGATGTTGGGATCGATGGATTCCGGTATGGAGGTTCCACAGTGATGGAGGCCTCCTCATCTTCAGCTGGTGATTCTGGTGACACTTGCAACACCTTCAACGCAGAGGCCAACCATACATGGACCCCAAGGATGACAAAAGTCATTTTCAAGGGGCTTCCGGTTCCGGCGGCTACGGCGACAGGCAAGCCTTTGCCTGCTCCCGCTCTCCCGGTGGGCTTCCCCCGCTTCTGGGGGGGCACAGGACGCCCCGGAGAGGCGTCCTGCCGAGGGAACGGCTCGCGGAGGGCCCTGGCGTCGGCGGCAGCTGGCGGGGGCTTCTCCGCTTCGTTCTAGGCACCGGGGAGCAGTCTCGGAGGGCGCCCGTGTGCGCGCGCCTCGCCCCATGCCGATCGGAGAACGCACTCTTGAACGAAGCAGCGGCAGTATGGTGAGAGGCTTCCCTTCTTCACTCCCTCTGTTTTGAATTTATGGACTTTTCAGCATTTTTTTAAAAAAAAGTTAAACTTTCGGATTTTTGCTAGAGGTGCGGCTAGAGGGAGGGGGATTTCCCCCCCTCCCTTGGACAAGCGGCTTGAGAAGATTTTGCTTTCGCCCCCAGGGGAAGGAGGAGGGGGGAGAGCCAACTAATGATGCCTCACCCTCATAAAAGTGACTTTCATTGGACTTAACTCCAGAACTTATGGGTGAACTGAGAACTTTCTGAACTTTTAAAATTTTATTATGCCTCTGAGCCCAAAGCTGGCAGGGCAAGATGGCACACTTCCGTTGTCTTCATGAACTGTGAAACCTGACTCCACCTTTAAAATTCAGGCTTCCGGTCTTTGTCTCCGAGCCACCCAGAGGAATCTCTTGTGGATTGTTCTTTTCTGAACTCTTGGGAGAGAAAACTTTCATCTATTGCTAGAGTGACTAAAGAAACCCCCATCTGTTTGGATCCTCTGCCTTCTGAATTCGCCTGCCTGCTCTACTCCTCCAGCTGCCCAGTTTCTACTCTGACTGATCTCCTTGCTTCATAAACCATGTCTCCAAAAAGACCACCTCCTGGAAAGCCTGGTTTTGCTACTTCTGCCCCAACGTCTGCAACGTCCAGTCCAGCTACACAGTCAAAGATAACAGAACTGATGCAACCCAAGACTACAGAGATAGACTTTCAACAAATGCTTCAACAAATTCTACAGGGCCAGGAGGAAATTAAGAAACAGTTAAGGGAAATGAAAGATGAAATTAAACAGAACCAAGCCCAAATCTTTAAGAACTCACAGAGACTGGACCTTGTGGAGGGTGGGGTGGCGGAGGCGAGGGGGGGGTAGAGGCTTTACAGAAGGGGAACAAAGAACTCGACATCCAACAAATGAAAATAGAGTTTGAGAGAATGTCCTTTTATCTTAGATTTCAAAATGTAATAGAAACAGATGGGGAAAACATAAGGGACATTATGACTAATATCTTAGCTGAATACATACACAAAGATAAACAGCAGATGGAATGGGAGATAGACCTAGCCTATAGAGTGAATTCAGCATATGCCAGAACACATAATGTACCCAGGGAGGTTCACATCAAATTCCTTAGGAAAACCACAAGAGATGAAATCCTGGGTGTACAAAGGGGGCAAACACTGACATACCACGACAGAGAGATAACCATTCTAAAGCAGATTCCTAAAAAAATTAGGGAAAAAAGGAAAAGCTATTCGCAATTGGCGAATAAATTATACCAGAAGGGGGTGTGGTTTAGATGGTTGATGCCTGAAGGTATGTTGATATTCTGGGAGGAGACAAGAATTAGAATTAACACACCCATAGAGGCACAGGCCTTTATGGAAAAAAATAAAGCGAACCTAGAAAAAACAGAAGACACTACAACGGTCATACAGGACACGGGAGGGGCCGGAGCTCTGCCAGCAGGGGGTGAAGGGTCAACACCAAGAAAGCTCAGATCACAAAAATAAATAAGAAAACCACAATGCTATAAACAGACCGAAAGTAATAATGAATTTATAACTAGACTATATATTATAATTATATAAATTGATTGAAAATTATCTTTTCTAGAATTAATATGCTGATTCTTTATGATTATGTATTAAGGTTTGATATTTTGATGTAACCTAGGAGTCTGGAGGGAGGGGGCGTCTGCCACACTTGCAACTGCCAAAATTTGTAATCATTCCACTTACCCTTTTCCGCATAAATGTTTTTAAAAAAACCAATAAAACTTTTTGGAAAAAAAAAAAAAGTCATTTTCAAGGGTCTCCAAGGAACTTTGGTGGGCTCTTGCTGGATGGCCGCACCAGTTGCTGGACTTGCTCAGATGTGACACCCAACTGTGAGGCAACATCGGTGGTGAGAGGAGACTGGATGATGACACAGGATCCCTCTCGACTTTCTGGAGCAGAGCTAGTTCACCCCCTGGGATGCACCCTGGAGAAGCTCATGAGCAGAAACTGAATGGACTAGCACTTTTCGGCAGTGAAAAAAATACTATGTACTGACATTGTAGACTCCTGACTAATTATACCTTTGCCAAATGCTAAACTTTATTTTTTAATAAATTCAACTTTTGATGAACAAATTAAATAGATTATTGTTGATTAGCCATTATGCCATATCAAGAAACAGAATATTAAATACGAAGCATTAACAACATTGTATATGAAAATTGAATAAAAGAAACAAATAAAAAAGAATAAGAAAAACATAAATCACATTTCTGTATCATCCTACAATTTATTGCAATCAGACCCACCTATGCAGATGTCAAATGAATGTTTTGTTCCAATAAATGTTTAATTCTGACTGCACAGAAAATGATTTAACCCAAGTATCCCAATAGGTTGTTTGTCTAATGTGCAGTCCAAGACTCTGATCTCTCTCTTTCTTATGCACTTGACATTCAATATTCCAGATTGTTGGTGAAGCAATCTTTTTTTTTAATTTATTTATTTCTGTCTCACCTAGTTACATGAGAGATAAGGAGACCAAAGCTCCTAATAGAATTTGTCAGCTGCATAATCCTAGAGAGCTTTATTTGAAATTCTCCATCTTCTAACACAGAGAACTTGGGGACTCTATCAGGTTCATCCAGGACTTCATGAGGGAGGAAACGGCTGCTCTGGCGTCCATCCCTGAGACTTGGCTGGGACTGGAGGGGGCAATTCTGCTCACGGATCTCAGCCTGGATGGTTTCTGGGTTTGGCACCAGCTGAGTCTCTAGGGGAGGGGAGGGGGGATGCTTGGGGGGCATGCAGGGCCCTTGTCCCACAGATGGCCAGATGAGAGAGGCTGTTTCTTCAGTTGGGCACCAGGAGGCGTCAGTGAGGGCTGCTGTTCTTGCACTAGACTCCCTGCCTGACCTCCAGGGCTCTGGGGCTGGGTGGGCGGTGGAGTCCCCTGGGCTTATGGTGCTGTGGGGCTCCAGACAGCCATCCCCAGATGTGAGCTCAGAGGCACCTCAGGAGTTTATGGCCCCCAAAGCAGCCCTGGGCCCAAATCATCCAGGACCAACTCCTAGCAATGGTAAAAGGAGTCTTTAACTTGCAACCGTTTCTCTATTAACCATTAAGAGTTATAATGGGACTGAAAAAAGTGATTTATGACTATTTTTTCTCTCTTATGACCATTGCAGCATCCCCATGGTCACATGATCCAAAGTTGGATGCTAGGCAACTGGCATGTACTTATGATGGTTGCAGAGTCCCTGGGTCATGTGATCCCCTTTTCTGACCTTCTGACAAGCGAAGTCAGTGGGGAAGGAAGAAACCTCTGAATGACTTTCAAGATTTATTGAGCTGGAAGGGAAGGGAGTTACAAGAATTACAGCCATTCAACCATTTCCCATTTCCAAACATGTTGATATGATTTTATTTGACTCCTGCATACTATTTAAGTGGAAATAATTAACGTGTTCTTTCAAAGAAAAGGAAATTTTACAATTCTTTCAATATTATGGTGTTATGTCTCATATTTTTACATTTGTTCTGGCTGTGAGATGCTCCTTTGTGTTCAGGTCTGGCCTCAGGAGGATAATGTAGCACTTGGGGATGAAGATGCAGCCTAGCAGACCAGCACTGGAGGCGAGGATGGAGAAGACCTGAACAGCCACCATGTATTTCCCTTTGGTGCTCAGGTAGGTGGGCACAAAAGTCACCCAGACACTGCAGAAGACCAGCATGCTGAAGGTGATCAGCTTGGCTTCGTTGAAGGCCCCAGGCAGATTCCTGGCCAGGAAAGCCACCGTGAAGCAGATGGCAGCCAGGAAGCCCATGTAGCTGAGGGTGACGTAGAACATGACAACGGCCCCTTCGTTGCATTGCAGGATGATCTCTCCAGGCTGGGAGTGGAGGTCAGAGTCAGGGAATGGGGGAGAAACTCCCAGCCAGATGGAGCAGATGATAATTTGGACTGCAGAAGAAGAAAGGATGATGGAGTTGGCCAAGCTCTTCCCCAACCATCTCTTCACTCGGTTTCCTGGTTTTGTGGCCAGGAAAGCCAGCACCACTGTGATGGTTTTGGCCAAGAGAGAAGAAACAGCAACTGAGAAGATGATGCTGAAAACAGTTTGTCGGAGAAGGCAGGTGGCTTTCCTTGGCTGACCAATGAAGAGAGAAGGAGACAAGAAGCAAAGCAGGAGGGAGACCAGGAGGATGTAGGAGAGATCCCGGTTGTTGGCTTTGACAATGGGAGTTTCTCCATATTTAATGAAGATAATTAAAACAAGGCCTGCAGTTAGGAACAAGACCAGGGCAAAAGAGACCAGGATGATGCCCAGATGTTCATAAGAGAGAAAGGTTATAACTTTGGGGATACATTGGACTCTGGCCTCATTTGGATATTTGTCATCTGGACACTTGGTGCATTTTCCTGCATCTGAGAAAAAAAAAACATACTCCCTTACTATTCTCTCCTTTTATCTTTCAGGAAATACCTTATTTGGACAACAAGTGATACCAGGAGATATTGTCTAGGACACATTTATTAGTACCTCTAGTGAGAGATGGTAAAAAGTATAAGACTTTTTTAAAAAATCAATTTTTGTTTAATCGTCTATGAAAGTGAGAGAAGAATTGGGACCCAAATAATTTCCTGTGTGATGTTCAGAACCAAACTTTATTATTTGATGTATGTAATGAATCAATTCCACTTCCTTTCCTCCAGTCTCACCCACCTTCCTGAGTGGAGAAGGTCCCCTCCGGACAAGGAACGCAGTCATAGCAGCAAACTGGCTCTCCTTCTCGAGCCCTCTTGACAAATCCAGGATGACAATTTTCCACACATCTGGACTCAGGCAGGGACTGAGCAGAAAAACAAGGAATGCCAAAGAAAAGATGTTAGGACTCTCCGTCCATGGAAAATGGAGGTAGAAATGGAGGGAGACAAGTAGCCTCTGGTCTTCACTGAGGTAAATATGAAACTTCTTGATTACTTCTAAACAGATGCAGGAAGTATAACAACTGGCAGATTCTTTATTTAGTTCCTCCCTTTTCCTTTTGGAATTTAACATTGCAATAAGGTACTTTTCTACTTAATAGTCTAGAGCAGTGTTTCTCAAAGTGGTCCGTACCGCCCCCTTGGGGGGCGTTAAAGAAGTGCAAGGGGGCGGTAGGAAGTTCCGCCTTACATGGGGGCGTTGAACGTACAGAAGGGGGCGTTGAACAAATTCTATTTATTACTTGTTCTGTGACTAGGCGGACTCACACAGCAGTCATTGCGCGCGGCACGCAGGCAAACCTGCAACACCGATCGTTGCTGTTGGAAACATGGCTTTCATACGAGCGAATATGCACTTCCTTAGTCAGTCTTGGGTCTAACATTGCGTCCCCAGTAGCGCAAGGAATAGAAAATTCAATAAAATCCCATAGAATGCTGATCAAATTTCTATGATATCGTATTCAAATTTCTATGCTGTGCTACTGGGGGTCTAGTGTTTGCCGCGCGCAGTGACTGCTGTGTGAGTCAGCCTCCTTTCACTGCGCCAGGAATGGAGGCTTCCCCAGTAGCACAAGGAATAGAAATTTCAATAGAATCTCATAGAAAGGTGATCAAATTTCTACGGTATTCTATTTAAATTTCTATGGCTGTGCTGTTGGGGTTGCTGGGTCTTCTTGTTTAGGCGTCCTTGGTACATCTGACGAGCGAAAATGCCAGTTTCGGATACGTCCTTCCCTTCTGTCTGAACAGCCAATCACATTACAGATCGTCATTTGTGTGTCAGACGTCGGAGATGCCCAGTAATTACTACCATAGAGTTATGAATAGAATTTCATCAAATTTCTGTGGTATTCTATTGATATTTCTATGAATATTTTTTTACTGGGATTTTTCAGAAATTTGAGTCATATACCCGGTGGAAAAAAGTCATAGAGTTATGAATAGATTTCCACAGAAATATTGTAAAATTCTATTGATAACTCAATAGAATAGGCTTTTTCCACCGGGATGATGTTGTTAATCGACGGATTTTCAAATTAATTGTACTATCAGCCATCCTAAGATAAGGTGAGTGTTTGACCACCTCTATGGTCGTTCTAACCGTTAGAACTATTGTTATTGATGTAGAATTTAAATAAATATTTCGTATAAGTCGATGTACAAGATTACAACATCCGTGCTTCAATATCTTGTTATAAATTAATAGAGTTCAGTCATAAAGCTGGCCTATTGTTTCTGGGGCTCGTAACATAAAAGCTAAGCTGCTTGCAAACTAGGATATAGCAAGCACTTGCAAACATTCCTGTAACATAAAACGTCTTTTCTTGCAACTGCTTGCATAGCCACACACAAACGTAAAAAATGCAACCACTTGCTTTTGGCAATGTAACAGAAACCTCCAATCCGCTTGCAAAGCCGTTCCCAAATTTGCATGCAGCTGGAGGCGCTTTACAAAACAAAGCAAGAAGCTTTATGTTACAAGCATTTGCAAGTAGGCGCAAAGCCACTTACAAGTTTGCAAATGCAAACGACTTTTGCGATCGGCTTTATGTTACGAGCCCCTGGTTTTTTGATTTATCAATTAGGAGTGTTAGGTTATTACATTAGGTAGTTTGCATGTAAGGTTTCTTAATATTTATAGTAAGTTGATAACACCATATATTTTTTTTCAGATTTTTTTTGGTTACCGAAGTTATGTCTCAGAACACATTAAAGAAAAAGTGCAGACAGTATTCAGTTGAATATTTGAAATTCGGCTTTATTACTGCTCCTCATAATGATCAAAAGCCTTTGTGTCTTATTTGTGAGAAAGAACTCTCTAATGAGGCGATGAAGCCATCAAGACTCGCTGAACACCTCAAAAAAATGCATCCTGATAAGGTGAACCAAGATCTATCGTACTTTCAAGCTTTACGAGACAAATTAAGGCAAAGAAAATCTATCGTCTCTTTTCTGACAAAACAAACACAAAAAGCTGACGATGGACTCGTTTGTTCTTACAATATTGCCAAACTAATTGCTAAATCAGGGAATCCGCATTCAATTGGAGAGAAGCTTCTTTTACCTGTCGTAGAAGAAGTGTTGCGCACAGTAGTACATCATAGCTCTCCTAGTGTCATCACCAAATCTATTCCTCTCAGTGATGATACTGTTCGAAGAAGAATTGATGAAATGGCTGAAGATATTGAAGAAAGTTTGTGTGATATTCTGAAAAAACAAAGATTTGGCCTGCAACTGGATGAATCTACGCTACCAGGCAATGAAGCACTGCTCTTGGGTTATGCTCGTTTTATTAAAGATAATGAAGTAATGCAAGAATTACTGTTTGCTAAGGAGTTGGAAACAGACACTCGAGGTGCGTCTATTTTTACGGTAGTTGAACAATTCTTCAAAGAACAAGATATACCAATGAAAAACATCATTGCTTGTGCTACAGATGGTGCTCCCGCATTAACAGGAAAACACAAGGGATTTCTTTCTTATTTAAAAAAGGCAGTACCAGACGTTTTTACGATACATTGTGTAATTCATCGACAGCATTTGGTTGCCAAAAACTTGAGCTGTCGTCTTCATAATTCCTTCAGCATTGTTGTAAAATCAGTGAATAAAATTAAGAATCAACCCCTCAATTCTCGAATATTACGTCAATTGTGTGTTGAGAATAACGAAGAATTTGACCGTCTCCTTCTACATACCGAGGTGAGATGGTTATCCAAAGGAAACTGTTTTAAACGATTTTATTCTCTGTTCGACACAGTCGTGCAATTTTTACAGGAAAATAAATGCAGTGATTTGAGTGATGATCTCTTGGCATGCAAAACGGATATTGCGTATTTAACTGATTTATTCTGTATATTCAATGATTTAAATTTGCAATTACAAGGTGATGATATAAGCCTCATTAAGGCAAAATCTAAAATTTGTAATTTCATAGAAAAGCTGCGTTTCTTCAGAGAAAACATTGGTCGTTTGAATTTGTCTCATTTTCCAACTCTTAAACTACAAATTGCTGACACTGATACTTCTATAGTAGATGACGACCTCTTGATTTATTGTGATCATTTGAAATCTCTGCAGGAGAACATGATTGAAAGATACCAAGATCTTATAAATATGGAAATCCCGGACTGGGTGCTAAATCCATTTACTTATGTTTGTGGAAGTGACACTAATCTTGTAATTCAAGAAGACTTAATTGCTGTAAAGAACGACTTTGAATTGAAACCTCTCTTCAAAAAATCGTACGCGGATTTTTGGTTGCAGAAAGAAATTCCTGAAAGATATCCAAATTTGTGGGAGGCAATTAAACTTTATTTTCTTGCTTTCCCATCATCTTACATGGCTGAACGCGGATTTAGTGCGGTTTCTAAACTTCTTACCAAGCAAAGAAATCGCCTGCAAATTGTAAAAAGGGGAGATTTGAGACTACTTCTAAGCAACATCGATCCTAGAGTGAGTGAATTGGTTGCGAAACATCAGTGTCATCCATCTCATTAAAAGTTCTGAATAAAAGTTGAGTTTATCAAACATTGTTCTGCACCATTAAAATTTATTTACATGTAACACATTTTGCAATTTAATACATTTTGTATATTATACAATTAAATAATCTTTAGGGGGCGGTGGCAAATCAAATTGTGTCTTAAGGGGGGGATGGTTAAAAAAAGTTTGAGAAACACTGGTCTAGAGGGATGGAATTGAAAAAAAGATTTAAGTATGATGATTTATTCATGTTATCATGTTACAAAAAAAAATTAGGAAACCTTTATTCCATTAGATTTTTAAAAGATAGAATAAAACTGTGATGAAGAAAGAAACCTCTGAGCAGTACAATCTTGAAAGGGTTCCATAAAACATGGCAAAGCCCCTCCACTTAGGTCCCGTCTGTTGAAGAACTTCCATTAGATGACACCAACTGGCATGGGAGGCCAACCACCCTGGAGACTATAGGCTTTGCCCACTTGAAATGGGACCTCAGGCTTTGGAAAACAGAGAGAAGACACCAAAATTTATCTCACCTTATTGAGCAACTTTAGCTGTGAAAGAGCATCTTGTCTGATAGAAAGTCTCTGCCTTTTAAAATACGCCAGAATCTCTTCCCTGGGATCCTCTTTGGGGAGAACCAATAAGCCCAAAATGGCCAGATCTGCTGTTATCTCTCCATTTTGGTCCAAGTACAGTTTGCTATCACAAATATTCCAAAATTCATTCTTCTCCAGAAAGGGATGAAACTAGAATGGGAACATCCAGGAATATGAAAAACAGAAAACTTTGTTTCTTATCCCACATTGAATCTTTCTTCTACAATTGTCTCATCTCAAAATATGGTTAAATAGGATACAAATACTGCCATTATCTTCATAAGTGAATGAAAAAGTTTGAGAAAAATTTATCAAACTACAGAGAAAATATAATAGACACAATTGGTCAATTATAGGGAACATTTTAGAGCAGATAACAAATAAAATGAACAGAGAAAAAATGATTATTCATAAACTCTTTGAAAACAACAGATTGATTCCCAGAAATCATGGGTTGATGAAGAAGAAATCTGTCAGGCTAATCTTCTCCCTTGTAATCCTGATGGAAAACACCTCCAGATCAGAGATGGGTTCCTACCTGTTTGGACCAGTTTGGCTGAAACGGTAGTAACCTGGTGGCCTGGGTTGCTGGAACCAGCAGCAACCCAGGCTGGCCACGCCCCTGAACCAGTTCTCTCGGCCATATTGTTTTTGGCTTCTGCGCATGCGCAGAGCAACCGGCAGTAGCAGTAGCCAGAACCCACCCCTGGCTCAATCCCACTTAGGAACCTCAATTTACTCGTGAGCCCCATTGGCCTTTCTCCCTGCCACTCCTGGCCAATGTGGCTCATGAGTAAACTGCAGCTAGGATCTCCCGCGTGTTGCACACCTGAAAACGGCATGGAGGCATGGGTGAAAGCTGGGAGGGGGTGCAACACACGGGACGGGACTTGGCCAGCCCTGCTGTTGCAGTAGCTTCCTGGGCGAGCCACTCCCCACCTCCCCAGACCAGGCCCTCAGCTCGTGCCAGACTGAGGCTACAGCCACCACCTGCTCCTTTGTCCACCCAGCCGGTGGGAGCCACAGCTGTGCCGGTCATGGCTGAGAGCTTTCTTTGCCAGCTGGCAGCTGAAAAGTTCTCCCTCTTAAAAGCCTCCAGTGATGGAGCTTTCGGATCCAACCACACTTTAACCAACCAACCAACCAACCAACCGGGGCTTAGTTTGGACACAGAAGAAGAAAGAACCGGTGAGTGTCTGTGCCCAGGCGTGGGGGATGTTGGGGGGGAGGCTGAGGGGGGGGATGCTCGGGGGGGGGAGCGGTAGGGTAGGGGCTCTCTGAGTAAGTGGACAAGAAGGCGGCGGATAACCTCACTTTCCAGTCTCCGGTGAGTGGCTGCATCCAGCCGGGGGATCAGAGGGGGCAGCTGAGTGAGCGCTGGGCAAGCAGGCAGGAGGGAGACCTCGGAGGCTCATTGTCAACCCAGCTTTGCGCCCAGTTGGCTCCAATTGCATAACCATCAGTTGGCTTCACGGTCGGGCATGGGGAGTTGGGGGATGCCGCTGGGCAGGAGCGGTTTGGCTCAGTTGTTCAGCAGGCGGCAAAGCGGACCGACTCAAAAAGGATGATGGGGATCTTCGGTGGAGCCGGTCGAGGGAGCAACTCCTGGTTTATTGAGTCTTATTGAATTGATAGGCCTTGCCTTGGGGTGAGGGGTGGGCCCAAATTGCACCCCACTGCAGGCGTCTCTCAGCCGTTGTGTGCAGGGAAAAACCTTGCACAGTAAAGAAAACCTTCTCGTGAGTGTGAGGTAATTAACAATTTCTCGAACTCTTGGGAAGTTTTTCTTTACTGTGCAAGGTTTTTCCCTGCACACAACGGCTGAGAGACGCTCACAATGAGGTGCAATTTGGGGGTGCTGGGTGGGGCAGGGGATGGGCTGGGCCAGGCCACAAGATGCACATCTTACTGGAGACTGGCAGCTCCGGATCTTGTGGCTTTTGGGGGGTTTTCTTTAAAAAAATGCCTCTGCAGAGGAGCTGAAAACCTCCGAGGTTGCTTTGGGAGAGGCAAGATGGACAGCATACCACCCCCCCTCCAGCCTTGGAGCAACTCTGGGCCCTTCCACACTAAAGAAAATCTTCTGGGAGTGAGAAGTTGTTCATTGCCTTCGCTGTGCAAGGGCCGGGAGTTGCTGCAGGCTCCGAGGCTGCAGGCGCCCAGGGAGGGGGGAATGCTGCCCATCTGCCTTCCCCCTCCAGAAGCAACCTGGTGTTTTTTTTGGGAGGGGGATCCCCAGAGCACCCTGGGAAAGGACTTTGGCGATCGGCCTGCCGCTAAAAGCAAACAATGAGGTGAGGCGCAGAGCTGGTTGGAAGAGGGAGGGAGGGAGGGAGGGAGGGAGGGAGGGAGAGAGAGAGAGAGAGAGAGAGAGAGAGAGAGTATGTATTGGCCGGTTTCATCCAAATGAGTATTTATTTCAGGTGGATCTCCTACCTTTGGAAGGAGGAAAGGAAGGGGTAGAAAGGGAGAGAAAGAAAAAGAAGGGAGAAAAAAGAAAGAAAAGAAAAAAGAAATAAAAGGGAAAGAAAGAAAGAAAGAAAGAAAGGGAGGGAGGGAGGGAGGGAGGGAGGGAGGGAGGGAGGGAAAAGAAAGTGACTAAGATATAGATGGGTGGATGGATGTATATATACATAAATGGAGGGAGGGAGGGAGAGAAAAAAGAAGAGAGGAAGGAAAGCTCCAGAAGACTCTTTGAAACAGCACAGCAATCTAGGCTTGGAAGGGATCTCAGAGGTCATCTAGTCCAACCCCCTGCTCCAGCAGGAGACCTTATATCCTTTGGGAGGGAGGGAGGGAGAGAAAATGAGAGGAAGGAAGGACAGAAACCATGGCTTCAGAAGACTCTTTCAAACAGCACAACAATGTTTGAAAGGGCTGGAAGGGATCTTGGAGGTCATTATCTAGTCCAACCCCTGCTCTAGTAGGGTCAGAAGGGACCTTGGAAGTCATCTAGTCCAACCCCCTGCTCCAGCAGGAGACCTTATATCCTTTGGATTATTTTGGTGCCTCTAACAGAGAGGAAAATTGCCAGAAAAGGGAAGGAGTTTACAAGGACAAGGCTGCCATGCAGAGGAAGGCAGAGACAGTCCTTGACTTCTGACAATTGAGCCCAACATTTTGGTTGCTAAGCAAGAGCATTGTTAAGTGAGTTTTGCCACATTTTATTCAAACCATGACATCTCCTGGCTCTAACAGTCATGTGCAGGCTAGGGAAGAACAGCTGAAGGCCTGTGTAATGTTCTAATGGGCAGAAGTGATAGTTAAATATGTGGCAGAAAATGGACTCTGGGCTTGTTTTTCCAAATGCAATAAGTGAGGTTGAATGTGTATAGTTTTAGAAGAGCTGTGTGTGTGTGTGTGTATGTGTGTGTGTGTACACATACAGTATATATGTATAGTAGATAATGTATCTTTTTGTGTGCCTATACACCCACTAAACTGTTGTGGCCCAGCAGGACCCGTTGGAGCTGCCACCAGACTCCGAGAGTGAGGGTCCCTATGAGTCGGCTCTGGAGAATGAGGAGGACCTTGGGCAGGGTTCTGACTCCGAGCAGGGATCGGAGAGTCTGGTCGGCCACCAGGAGGTGTTATGTGTGGACGAGGGAAGAAGGGGGGTCAGAACACTAAATTATGTAATATGTATGTACACATATGGCATATATACATAGGATTAAATTGTGTATTTTGGATGTTCATTAATAGTAAATAAATAGACAGGGGAATTGTATGTTGCTAAGGCAAGGAGAGGCCAGGCAAGGTACCCCTTGTCATGAGTGATGTCAAGTTGGCCATGCCCACCCAATCACATGCCCACTAAGCCACACCCACCCAGTCACATGACTACCAAGCCACGCCCACAGCACAGGTAGTAAAACTTTTTGAATGCCACCACTGGATACAGCCGTCTTCCAATAATTGACTCCTGTTACACACGAGTGTAAGATCCGCTCACTCTTATTCCAGAGTGTCAGACATGGAAAAAGTGAATTCAGTTACAAGAGAGGAGATTTTAACTGAATGAGAGGAAAAAATATGATTAAAAGATGAGCTGTTTTAGAGCTGAGCCAGTAAAGCAGAGAAGTTCAGTCTCCTCTTCATGGATCGTCTGAGAGAAAAGACTGAGCAGCCATCAGTCAGAGAAATTTGAACTGGGATTCCTACAGAGAGGAGGGGGTTGGGCTAGATGGTCTCGGGGTCTCCTCCTAATTTATAAAGGTTGTCATGCCACAACATGTACTGTATTTTTCGGAGTATAAGATGCACCAAGGTTTTGAAGAGGGAATTTTTTTAAAAAAAGTAGGTAGTAGTTAGGTAGGTAGAGGGAGAGAAAGAGAGAGAAATACAGTAGGTAGGTAGGGATAGAGAGAGAGAGAGGGTAGGTAGGTAGAGGGATAGAGAGAGATAAATAAAAAGAGATAGAGAAAGAAAAACAGTAGGTAGGTAGGGAGAGAGAGAGTAGGTAGGTAGGTAGGTAGATGTTTCCAGGTGTATTTATCCATTTGCTGGAGAAGGAAATCGCTGACAATCTGCAGCACCTAAGACTTTGTTTCTGCTGGCAAAGCACTTGATCAATGTAATTCTCATCAACCAGTTAAAGAGCTTTCCAAGAGGGGAAAAAAGTTTTTACATTCTGCAAACCTCCCCAAAACAGCCTGTTTTTGTGAAAACACTCCCCCTCCTTTTAAAAAGTCATGAATAGCCTTGGGGGGGGGGGCTTGCAGAGTGCTCTGGGGGGTGGGCAAAATGAGCAAAAAATGACCCGTTTTTTATAAAAACAAGCCCGTTTTCTGTCAAAACAATTGCATGCATAGCCTTATGGAGGGGGCAAAATGGTCCATTTTTTGCTCATTACTGCCCTCCCCAGCCCCCAGGAACTCTCTGAAAGACTCCATAAGGGTATGCACGGCCATTTTGGTGAAGGGGCGGGGCTTCGGGAGCCAAAAAATGCTGTATTCGATGTATAAGACGCACTCAGATTTTCAGCCTCTTTTTTGAGGGAAAAAGGTGCGTCTTATATTCTGAAAAATATGGTAACTGTTCTGCTGTTGTTGCTGTAGCCCCACCTAGTGGCCGGGGGCAGATAAGCATCACTATAAGGTCTGAAGCCAGACTCCATTTTCTGTCAGACTTTGGAGAAGACGGAAGCAGCCGTTGTGACCGAGACCCCTGGTCATCCGGAGACGCCCTCCGTCCCTCACACGGAGCATCGCTGGGGAGGTTCCAGCTGCTTCTTTGCTGGCTGTTAGTTAATGCTGCCTATCTCGTCTTTCTATTTGATTTCCACTCTTTGCATCTCCTCAGTTTCACCTGCCCTCTTCTCCCAATAAAGCATCCAGATCCACGCCAGGCTCCCTTTCATTGGAGGAGAATAGGGGGGCTTAGCTGCCTGTCCAGCTGCACACAGACCCACCTGCAATGGGGACGGAAGAAAGGTGGAATTCCACCAGGCTAATCACAAACCCACAAATACGGGAATTTATTTTAAAAAGAATTCAGCATTTTCCAATTAGCAGTGCTAAATATCAAAATGCCATGGTATCTACTCTTTGGAACCATTAATTCCCTGAGTAATTAAATTGGCCAGATCTGTTGAGATGGTTTCCCTCCTTCTCCTCTGGATTCCTCCTCCAAAGGATCTAAGATTAATGGATCCATATCGGGACCCCCTTACCTGCCATGGCTGCAGCCTTGGAGACCCCAAGATCTTTTCATTCTCCTTCCTTCCCCTCCTCGATCTGGAGGAATATGCAGCATTCAAGGCCTGGGCCAGAGTCTTTATGAGACTGTAACAGTGGTAGTCATTTGGGATCTCTATTCTGTCCCTTTTCCATTGGGTCTCCAGTGGGGCTTTCTGGGTGCATCTTCTGCGGCCTTTGACAGAAAAGACATTATTTGAAAGAGAACAATGAAAATAATGATCTGGAAAATCTACTTCCAAAAATAAATAGGGTTTAAAAGGAGAATCTTTTGGCCTTTCTTTTCCCAGATAACCAAAGTTCCAAATACTATGGATGTATTTGAGAAGTCTGCGCTTGTCCATTTCATACACTGCAAAAGTTGTGGTGATCCAGACTTTCCCCTCAATGGGTCCTGGGAGACGCATAAGTGTTAAATGGAAAGGAAGAATTCTGTTCCAAATGGAATCAAATTCTATGAAGTGAACAAAGACTTTGACTTGTCTCCACTTAGAGAGGGAATCCCTGAGGTATGCAGTATATCCAGTTGTTGAGAAGAGTTGTGATATAACCACACAAATTCCATTCCTGACAAGCACAGGAGTAAAAGTCCTCATGAAATTCTCTCCATTTTCTGTGTCTGAAGCAAAGAGGCCAATCAGGGTCCATCTGAAGTGGAGGAGCAGGTGGACAATTGCTGGGTAATGGATTCCTTCTTTGGGGTCCATCAGGTGGAAAAAGGGGAATTTGCTTTTATCACTCAGAACCTCTGAAGCTGTTCCATATTTGATCTGAAAAAGGAATTGAAAGGATTAGAGCCGTGATGGGGAACCTGTGGCATGCAGAGCATCCTCTCCCGGCACGCCAGCCGCCCCAACCCAGCTCCACTAGCATCCACATGCAGGTGCTCCTCCGGCCGGCCAGCTGGTTTTTGGGCCTTTGTGGAGGGCCAGGGGGGGGGACCCGTGAGTATGCAGGGGGGGGGGCACTCATATTATGCAGGAAACTCCGGAGGGCTGGAAGTGAGTGTGAATGGCCTCCCCCCCCTCCCCTGTGCTTCCTGGCTCAGTTGGAGGCTTCCTTCAGCCTTCAAACAGTTGCAGGGTTTGGGGGAGGGTTGCTTCCAGGTTGGTGCAGGAGGCTGTCCAGGGCCAAAATGGGGCATGGAAAGCGCAGGGTTTTTCCACCCATTATTCCCGAATTGTGAGCTCTTAGGAAAGTATCCCCTCCTTGTGGGTTGCTAACAGTGGTGGGTTTCAAACATTTTTACAACCTTTTCTGTAGGTGTGGCCTGCTTTGTGGGAGTGGCTTGCCAGCCATGTGACCAGGTGGAAGTGGCTTGGCAGTTCATGTGACCGGGTGGGAGTGGCTTGGCAGTTCATGTGACCGGGTGGGAGTGGCTTGGCAGTTCATGTGACCGGGTGGGAGTGGCTTGGTAGTCATGTGACCGGGAGGGAATGGCCAAGGCGATGTCAGCATTCCCAGTCAAGATAGAGGTATAAATTACACAGAAAAGAAAGAGGCATCCATACATCTGAATTTAACTTCAAAGCAGTGGCAACAACTTAAATTCATTCAATAATAATGTTTGTTAGGGCTATGCACTGTTTTTGAATATATAGGAATGTAAAGCCCACAGCATCTACTTGGTACTTTTTAAAGCAGCGGCACCTTTTTCCTGGATTCATGAAATATCTACTTTAAAGAGTTGTGGGTGGGTACTATATTTACAGTCTTGTATTCTCTTCAGTACTTTGTTTGGAACAGAATCCAAAGTACCATGCAGTCCTAGCATTTGTACTAAAGCTAGGCAAGTTATTTTACAGGGCTCTGAGCTCTCCTCCAGATCCGGTCAATGAAGCAGATGTTCCAAAGTACTCCCACAACTTTCCAATGCTTTGAAATCCCACCGAATGATTTAGACAGGCCTATTTCATACTTTCTTCTATATGGCAATCAGGGTGGTTTTACAGATGGGTCACAGGTGGTCTATTTTTCTAGTACTTAGAGGGCCAAGAACTGCCTTTCCTAGATTGCAGCTTTAGCTTCCTCGAATGTTAACACACCTTCAGGCCATTCAAATATAGACTAGCTCTGATCCTGGAACCATATCACATGCTTTATATGTTAATATCATATTCAATGTAATCATTATTGCTCAAAAAACAGGCAGCAGTTAGAGTAGTTTGTAACAAAACAAGGGCAATAAACAAGAAGTTGATTCACTACCACCACCCCTATTTTAGCTTCTTTCTGTCTTATCTAATATTTTCCTGCAATTCTTCCATAATCCAGACTACTAAAAAGAGTTCTACATAATTAGCCTTTTAAAATAAGCTTGATGTCCAACAGATTTCCTACTTATTAATATGAACAGGTTCTGGCCTGTTGCTTAAAAAAATAAATTCATCCCACAATCTACAGGAAAATGCAGTCTGTAAGTAATTTCTTTTGTCCTGCTACTAACACCACTACACATAAGCACCATACAAAAGGCTAGTAAGATTATTTGCAGAACAGTGTGCTCTCTCACACTTGCCTTTGTTGTTTAAACCACTTGGTAGAGTATAATATACAATATCCTGTGTATGTAGAGGGGAAACTACTTGGATTGGCCACCCTCTTAAGATCTTGGTCTTGGAATTATGTGCACCAGAAATAATACCTATTTGTTTCAGAGTATTTTCAGATTGACAGGCTGTCATGTGCTGAACTGCCTGTTCTTTGTTTTGTGTACAAAAATATAAAGTACAATTGGTGCAACTGTTAACTCTTTATACTGTATATAATCTCTGAAAATGTAAAAGAGAGAAAACGTAGGACTCCCCAGTCTGTCCCAACCTTATTTCAGCTTCTGCAACTTCCCTCCACCCTCAAAATCCAGGGCCAATAAGTTATATTCCAATCTTACACAACAGAAACACCCTCCCCCAAACCCACCACACACACACACACACTCTCACTGTTTCCATTTCTTTGAAGGATTTATCAGCACCTGTCCCTGCATAAAGAGGCTCAAGGAAAGATAATCAATTTCTTATTGGACTTGGAAGTACTTAGTAGTAGCAAAAGTTCCCACTGCTTTCCAGTGTCTCAAAAGCCCATCATAAAGGTGAGAGTCCATCTTTCTGCTTCTCAGTGCAGAAATCCCTAATATGTTCCAGTAGATTTCAAAAGCATCACTTGGAAGCAGAAACAGCCAATGTGGACCCTCAAGAGTAGTCACTGCTATATAAGGTTTCTTTAGTGCTGTGAGCTATACAATTTAAAGTTTCTGCACACTGCTATCAAGCAATTTAAGCAGGAATATACCTCTGAGTAAACAGGTATTTTGCTTATGGCATTTGTACTTTACTGCAACATGCAAGCACTCGCCCTCTAAATAAGTTAGACAGTCATAATATTAAAACTTGATAAGTGTTCTTAACAAGAAATTCACAATGGTAGCATCCAGTGGTGGGTTCCTCCCGGATCGCACCGGATCGCGCGCGCTCCCTTTCAGCGCTCCACCTGGCTTGCGCGCTCCCTTTCAGCGCTCCACCTGGCTTGCGCGCTCCCTTTCAGCGCTCCACCTGGCTTGCGCGCTCCCTTTCAGCGCTCCACCTGGCTCTCGCGCTCCCTTCCGGCGCTGAAACCGGAAGTACAGTTTTGCCCGGCCCTGGCGAAGCAACGACGCCTGTCTGCGCTCCACCAGCTCGGCTGGGAACGGAGATGTTTCCTCAGCGGAGCGGAGCGTCTTTTCAGGCGCTCCGCTCCGCTGAGGAAACATCTCCGTTCCCAGCCGAGCTGGTGGAGCGCAGGCAGGCGTCGTTGCTTCACCAGGGGTGGGGCAAGACTGTACTTCCGGTTTCAGCGCCGGAAGGGAGCGCGAGAGCCAGGTGGAGCGCTGAAAGGGAGCGCGCAAGCCAGGTGGAGCGCTGAAAGGGAGCGCGCAAGCCAGGTGGAGCGCTGAAAGGGAGCGCGCGCGATCCGGTGCGATCCAGCAGGAACCCACCACTGGTAGCATCACACATATATTCCAAAAATACTTATGATACTTTGCAGTTCTTGTCTTCTTAACTGATGGGAGACTGAAACCCAATAAATATATCACCAATAAAAAAGGATAGTATGTCGGAGTACTGAAAAATTCAGCCAAGTGGGAAAATGCAAAGAAAAAATATTGGACTTCCTGCTAAGAAGTAACAATTTATATATAGTATGCACAATTCTTTTAGTTAAATTATTGCTGAACAATTTATAATAGTTGCATCACAATATTATTCTAAGATATTTGCCACTACTACCCTACTTCCTAGATGTTCACTATTGTCTCTCCCCCCCCACACACACACAGATTTAAGGGCATGTGAAATAGTTTTGATGAAAGTTGCATGATATGAAACTTCTCTCTTTTGAAATGTTTGGTTTAAATAATTGTGCACGGCTTTGCACTAAATTATCTGTATAGTAAGCCAAAAATAGTTTAAGATTATAATTAGCCCAACATGCAAATACATTTTTCTTGTTCAGAGACTGCATGAGAGATTTCCCAGTCCTTGCAAAATATCACATTAAATCCACATAACTACTCAAGTTTGTTTTCAGTATGCGCAAGGAAGGAGCAGGCACTATCTTTCAATACTTAGAAGTCCAACAATAAGCTTTTATTCTTACACCAAGTTGAGCTGACTTGACCTTTCCAGAGCTAAGGTGTATTCTTTTACCCAAGCAAACAGGAATGTTTTGTAACGTGAATTATTATTCCACCAACACAGCATACCATACTCACATTCCTCTCAGTCAAGGGTTGCTAACTTATCTTTGCTTTCAATCAAGTGCAGATTTTCCTCTTCCCCCCAACCTTTAAAGAAATAATAATTACTTCCTCACTCAAGCCTCAAAATTTGGAGGCATTCAGGATAAATCTTCCCAGTTTCCACAACTCACAGAAAACTGAACCTTACTTTGGTATAAACCCAGCTGGTTTCAGGTCTTTGTATCTTGTACCTTTCAAGTAAGGTGCAACCACACAACTCTATGCATGTTTATCCAGCGTAACTATTCAGAGACTCTTCTCCCCTAAAAGTTCAGCCAGGCTTGCCATTCCCAGTCAAACCACTGCAAAGGCAAAGAGACTGTTCTCCTCGCCCTCCTGAGGGCAACTGGTCACCACCTCCATAAGACCCATCATCCCCAGAGCTCCCCTAAGTGAAGCACTGACCTCTTAGCCAGGAAAGTTTTTTTTTTTTTAAGGAAGGAGGCACTACGAGGTGGAGAACAGGAAAGCCACTTACCTCCCCCCATGTTGAACTTTGCTAAACGGGGTGCCAAACTCCGCCTTTTGCCCCTCGGCAACAAAAAAAAAAAGCAGGAAGGAGAGCTGGTGCTTACCTGGAGAGAGCCACATTGCTCGGGGCCACGCAGGTCTGACCGTCCATTTCTCTTTAAGACAGCTGGTAAACTCCAGGCCGAAGTTCGGCAGAGGCAGGAATGCAAAAACGACGCCTACTACTCCCTTGCAAGGGGAGCGAGGGAAACTGCCTGGGTCTCCGATCCCGACTCACCTGTCTGGAGCCGCCGAAAGCTTTAGACTCTGGTGGCGGTGCTGATTTCCCGTGACTCCGGCATCCCTGAAAGGCGACTCCGCATTCTCCCTTTCCTTCTCTCCTACTCCCTTCAAAAGCTGTGAGGTGCTTTCTTAGCACCAGTTGCCCACCTGGCACGGCCCCGCATGCTTGCCTCCTCCTCCTCCCTCCTCCTCCTCCCCACTCCCCAAAGACTCTTCTCCTCCTTCCCGGAGCTCAATGGGAGCTGGGCACAAGGGTTGGGAAGCTGCTTTTGAAACCACACCTTGGAAAACTTCACCAGGAAGGGAGGTGGGAAACCAGTCGGGGGGGGGGGGACATCCTGGAACTTGCCTAGGAGGCTGGCCGCTCTGCGCAACCTACCTCCTGCTGCCCCCGTGCTTTGCTGGCAGCCAGGCCTCCTACTCCTAAGCAAGTTCGGGGAGGTCCTAGGAGGCCGGCCACGCCGTGCAACCTACCCACCACGAGCAGTGACGTAACGGGCAGGGGGAGCGCGCGAGGGGGCCGGGGCAGGCATTCTGGTACTGTCCCACAAGACAAAGGGGTTATAAAACATATGGTAGATTTCAGGAAGCTCTTCTACCGTACCGATTAGAACTGGGAACAACCCACCCCTGATTGCAAACAGCTATTTCCAGTGGGGTAAACAGGACAAAGCAAGTGGGGAAAATAGTTTCCTTTGCTATATTTTCAGTCTGAATTAGACCATGGCAGGGTCCCTACGGAAGAGCTCTTTTAAGGATCATTATGTATTCATAGTAAAGCTTCTAACTTAGCTCTGTTCTTAAATGCTAAAGCTGTTGCACATAAAAAACAGAGGAGCTCTGATCAACTACCAGAGCCATCATTTTGACAGTTTTGCTGTCCTGTAGTCTGTCCCCATGAAATGCAAGCATGGAATAAACTGAGCCTGGTTTGTCCTCAGTCTTTTCAGTGGCCACAAACTACTAGCAAAAGTGGCATTTGATAACAAGGCAAGGAATGTTTCCCCTTTTGCATTGGAGCATCCAAGAAGGGACAGGAAAGACCAAGAAAAAGAAGGAAAGAGGGGAAGAGAACAAGGCAGCTAAAAGAAGGAAAGAGGGGAAGGAAGAATGAAAAGGGAAGGAAAAAGAATTTGTGTGACATCAATTTATGTTTCCATAGCAATGACGTTCTGTGCAAGCTGTGCGAACTGTAAGATGTTTGGAAAAGTTTTTGGCATGCGCCTGTTTTTCTCTCTCTGCCTGCTCTGTTAAGGTGGGAGACAAAAAGGTCATCCAGTCTTTTGCTTTCTGCAGAAATAAAAGCTGATAATCCGTAGCCTCATCTTCAGAGTTTCACTGGACTTATCAGATTCTGAGCTGCATTCAAAAACCTTACACAATGAAGAATGCTGTGTTATATTTGGGGTCAAATCAAGTCCAAACTATTATATTTTAACTAATCCAATCTTGTTCTCATGAAAGCATCAGAATCATTTGTTAATTAGACATTGTTTAAAATTTTTAAGACAGAATATTAGCAAGATTGTATTGTTAAAGTGGAAAATAATTAATAAATTAAAAAAACTATAAACAATGTAAATCAAATCACTGTATCTCACCCCTAAAATTTATTTCAATTAGATTAACATGTGCAAATGCCAACTGACGTATTCTATTCCAATAAACGGCTTACTATAATTTTGAGGATTGCTGCATCTTTTAATGCTTCTATATCCCACATTCTTTGTGGAGGAATCTTTTTAGCTTCTTCTCCAGTTGTACAAGAAACAGGAAGACCTCAGTTCCTAA
This sequence comes from Natrix helvetica, assembly GCF_964273705.1. Taxonomy (NCBI): domain Eukaryota; kingdom Metazoa; phylum Chordata; class Lepidosauria; order Squamata; family Natricidae; genus Natrix; species Natrix helvetica. The sequence goes on from NC_138551.1 coordinate 130,365,433, forward strand.
TACAATTTCATTCATTTCATTCATTTATTCGATTTATAAACTGCCCCCTCTCCCCGAGGGGACTCGGGGCGGTGTACAGACAGGAATAAAATACACTATAGACAACAAAAGTACAAAATCACAGAAAAAACAAATTAAACAAAAAGTCTGTACACTGATCATGAAATAAGCTAATAATTAAAACCAATTAAAATACCCCAAAATTTAAAATTTAAAATACCGGCCAGGAGGGTCGGGGAATAAGTTATGATTATGATTATGATTGTGATTGTGATTGGGCCAGGCTAGCTAATTGGAACAGGTGGGTCTTGAGTTTCTTACGGAAGGAGCGGAGATCAGTAATGATTCTAATATCGGGGGGGAGGTCGTTCCAGATGGTTGGGCCCATCACAGAGAAGGCCCTACTCCTGGGCACCGCCCGCCGGCATTGCTTAGCGGATGGCACCCGGAGGAGTCCCTCGCTGTGAGAGTGAATTGATCGCAGGGATGTGTGGGGTAGGATGCGATCCCGCAGGTAACTAGGTCCTGAGCCATGGAGCGCTTTAAAGGTGATAATCAACACCTTGAAACGCACCCGAAAAGCCACAGGTAGCCAGTGCAGCTCGCGCAGGAGCGGTGTTATATGGGAGTACCTAGTACTCCCCATAATTGCCAGCGCGGCTGCATTCTGGACCAGCTGCAGCCTTCGGGTGCATCTCAAGGGGAGCCCCATGTAGAGAGCATTGCAGTAGTCCAGGCGAGATGTCACCAGGGCATGGGTGACTGTGCGAAGGATGTCCCGCTCCAGCAGGGGGCGCAATTGGCGCACCAGGCGAACCTGGTGGAACGCCCCCCCTAGCCACGGCAGTCACATGGTCATCCAGCGACAGCCTGGTATCTAGGAGGACGCCCAAATTGTGCGCCCTATCCACGGGGGGCAGTTGTTCGCCCCCAATGGCCAGAGATGGAACCCACTGGCTGAAGCGGGGCGCCGGTAGCCACAGCCACTCCGTCTTGGAAGGGTTGAGCTTGAGTCTGTTGTCACCCATCCAGACCCGTACGGCCTCCAGGCACCGGGACATCACCTCGACGGCTTCATTGGGGTGGTTCGGGGTAGAGATGTATAACTGATATCATCGGCATACAGATGATACTCAACCCCGAACCCTCGAATGATCTCGCCCAGCGGCTTCATGTATGTGTTGAACAGGAGAGGTGAGAGGACCGACCCCTGCGGCACCCCACACGTGAGTGGCCTCAAGGTCGACCTCTGCTCCCCTGCCAACACACATTGCGTCCGACCGGAGAGGTAGGAGGAGAACCACCGCAATACGGTGCCTCTCACCCCCAACCCCTCCAATCGACGCAATAGGATACTATGGTCGATGGTATCGAAGGCCGCTGAGAGATCTAACAGGACTAGGATGGAGGAACAACCCCCATCCTTCGCCCTCCAGAGATCATCCACCAATGCGACCAAAGCCGTCTCCGTGCTGTGACCGGGCCGGAAACCGGACTGGCACGGGTCTAGATAATCAATTTCCTCCAGGTGGCGAGGGAACTGTTGCGCCACCACACTCTCTACAACCTTCGCTAGGGAGGGAAGGTTGGAGACAGGACGATAATTGGCTAACTCTGCTGGGTCCAGAGAAGGCTTCTTAAGCAGGGGCCTCACCACCGCCTCTTTCAAGACGGCCGGCAAGGACCCCTCACTCAGCGAAGCGTTCACTAGTCCCTGGAGCCAGCCTCGTGTGACCTCCTAGGCTGCCAGTATAAGCCAGGAGGGACACAGGTCCAGTAAACATGTGGTGGCCCGCAGTCGCCCACGTAACCTGTCCATATCCTTGGCGGCAACAGAGTCAAACTCCTCCCAGAATGGCCCCTCAAGACTCACCTCCGATGTCTCCCCTGGATCACTGAGGGAGATCCATTCACTCCGGATCTGAGCGATTTTGTCCTGCAGATACTCCCCAAATTCCTCTGCTCTACCCTGCAGAGGGGCTTCCCGCTGCCTCTGTAAAAGGAGGGAGCGGGTCACCCGAAACAGGGCGGCAGGGCGGTTCTCTGCGGACGCAATAAGAGTGGCACAGTATCGACGCTTGGCCACCCTTAATGCCACAAGGTAGGTCCGTAAGTAGGCTCTTTCCTGTGTTCGGTCAGATTCGGAGCGGGAGGATCTCCATCTGCTCTCTAGGTGTCTCTTGTGGCGTTTCATCACCCTTAGCTCCTCGGTAAACCAAGGGGCCAGGGTGGTTCGCTGCCACCGGAGAGGCCGCAAAGGCACAACCCGGTCCAAGGCCCCGGCCGCCGCACTATTCCATGCGGCCACCAGGTCCTCCATCCGGGCGCGGGTCAGGGCTACAGGAAGTGGCCCAAGCTCTGTCTGGAACCTATCAGTTTCCATCAGTTGCCTGGGGCAGAACCATCTAGGACCTTCTGGTTCCGCCTCCCCGTGATGGGGGATAGCGCCTGGGAAGTCGAGCCGGAGAAGCGAGTGATCTGACCATGACAGGGGTGCAATAACTAAATCCCCTATTCCCAGATCACTCTTCCACTGGCCAGAGACAAAGATAAGGTCCAGCGTGTGGCCTCCCTCGTTTGTGGGGCCCTGAATTATTTGGGTCAGGTCCATGGCTGTCATGGAAGCCATGAACTCCCGAGCCACCTCGGATGACTCGCCCGCCGACGGCAGGTTGAAATCCCCCACAACTAGTAGCTTGGGGGTTTCAACTGCCATCCCCGCAATCATCTCGAGGAGCTCTGGCAGGGCCGCTGATGCATAGCGAGGAGCCAAGTATATAATCAGCAGGCCCAACTGACTCCCTGGGCCCCATTTCACACCAAGAGACTCACACCCGGAAATCTGTGGGACGGTGAATTCTCTCGGTTCCAGACCTTCCCGTATAATTACCGCTACCCCACCACCCCTACCCGGGCCCGAGGCTGATGGAATGCACGGTATTCTGGTGGGCACATTTCCACGAGGTGTAAGCCCCCCTCGTGGCCCAACCAGGTCTCCGTAATCCCTGCAAGGTCCGGCTCCCCCTCCGAGATCAAATCATATATGAGGGGGGCCTTATTGACAACGGACCTTGCATTGCACACCATCAGCCTCAGGCCCTGGCTCTGTAAGTCCTGACCACCTAGAATGCGGGGGTTGGTACAGATGACCAGGCGTGTCCAACGACCACGGTCTCCCAACCGACTACAGAATCTCCGTCTGTCCTCGCATCCACCCCTCCTTACGACCGTTGGAATAAAAGAACCCTCTGCAGGAACGTCGTTCTCCTTCCCCTTCCCCACTCTGCTCACTTCCCTCCCGACCCCACCTGTTCGCCTGGCCCTACCCCCATTCCTGGCCTGGTTAACCCTTCCCCCCACCCTGGAACCCCCTAAAACAGTTAAAAGACATTTACATAAAAACCACCTGAGTCTCCGCTTCCTCCACCTCTCTGGATTGATAAATCCGTCATCAAGGTGGGACCTCGAAAGGGCGGAGGGCCATGCCTGCGAGAGTGGGGACTCCCGCAGTAGAATCAGGTCAGACCTCAAATACGTGATGGATTATAGTTTCAACAGGGCCTGAGGTCGTTCTGGGTGCTGATGATGTTAGGCATCAATGCCTTAGGAACCAAAATAGGTTGACAGCCAGGGGTCCAAGACGAGAAGAGATGGATAAGTACCAGTAGTCCTCAATGGGGGGATGTTAAGCGGATTAGAAGATCGATGTAAGGGGCTAGCAGATGGTCTGTGGTGGGTGAGGGGAGGATCAACAACCCCAGCCGTCATTCCAAGCCCCAACGCCGCTCTAGCCGAGTTATGATCTTTCCTTTCGGCCTTTGCATGGCCTTCGCTAGGCCTCCGGCAAGTTCGGGGCTCGCGGCAGGTCGGGGATCCGATGTTTAGCGTTCCCGGTCACCATTCGGGTCGCCGCCACTCGGGACGCTGCCGCCTCCTCCCTCCGCCATCCCTCGCTCGGGTCGCCATCACTTCCCTCACCGCTCAGGGCGTCGCTGCTCTCAAACCTCGGGTTGTTGCTGCTCACAGATCACCAACTCCAACGCCGCCGATGACTGCAACCTCCCGGAACATACCAACGCGCCAGCGCGCCAGCCGCCATTTCCCGGCTCTCTGCAGAATTCATACGGGGGCCTTCCCCTTCCCCTTCGGTTGAACGGTCGGCACATTCTCCCTGTTCTCCTTGGCAGTCCGACCACCCTGGGGGACCACTTGGGTCCTAAAATGAGCCAGGGTGGTCATTAAGTAGGTTCCTGGTCCTCCAGGTCATGAAGAGGACCGACAGCCACCTAGCCCGTCAAAAAGAGCCCCGTAAAGATACAGAGCTCAGAGGCCGGCCGCCATTCCCTCCAGGAAGCTCCTCCTCCAGATTTGTCAATAATACAATCCAAAATTGGTCTTTAATTGAAATTTTGTCTCTTGTAACAGCCACAATTTTTGGAGTCTGTCAGTTTGCATAGATTAAATTTAATGCCAATACCCATATTTTCTGATTTTAGACAAGGCAGAAATTGTGTAAATTCCCAAATCAGCTCTGAGGGGCAGCAGCTGGAGTCCTTTTGTCCACCCCAAGATCCTCCTCGGAGGCTGTGATTGGGTTGGTTCTGCTGGTGGTTTCTCTCTGAAGCCCCAAACATCAGATTGATGTAAGAACCTTGGCCTCATATACTTCAATAATTGGGGCTGAGGAAGCTGGAGAGCTATGAGGTTTTCTTTTAAGCACCACTTTCACTCATGTCTTTGATCTAACTGAGCTCCTTTGATGATGAGGGAGCCAAGATTCAGTCTCAGAGAAAACTACCCCAGGTAAGGAAAAGTGTCACTTGCTCTATTGGCTGACCATCTATAGCTACGATGTCATTTCCCAAAGACCATAACTTTTGACCTTGATTTATTAATTATCAGATAATTATTATGAGAAAAGAACCCAAGTCTTCCTCACAGGGTATATAATCCAATGTGTAAGTATGATAATATCACAGTGTAAATCAGCATGTTCCAATAGATATTTAGCATGCTAAACATATGTACCCATAACAGAACTTATAACAAAATAAAAGGGTTGGAAAGGACCTTTGAGGTCTTCTAGTCCAACCCTCTGCTCAAGAAGGAGACCCTATACCAGGGGTCCTCAAACTACAGCCCACAGGCCAGATATAGCCCAATGAAGCCATTAATCCGGCCCACGTGGGACCACGAGGCTGCCCCACCCGAATCACCCCACCCACCCTCCAGCCCCCACCCATCAGCTGAGCACAGACCTTACCTTTGCAAGCCCCACAGACTGAAGCTGCAAAGTAAGACCAAAGTTTTCGGCCGGCACAGTACTTCTGGGGACTGGGGAAGCCAAAAACGGGATGCACAGAGGCCCCAGGAGGGCAAAATGGTGCCCTCTGCCTCACCTTCTTAGCTCGGGCTGAGTGGAACGCAGAGCCATGTCACCTGGCATGCGTGGCCTTGCCCGTTGCTCTTCCGGGTTTCTAGTGCGCATGTGTGTGCAACAATCAGCTGGCTTCTGTGTGTACAGTAGTGCCAGGAACTGGAAGAGCTGGTCTTTTGGTTTCTGCGAGTGCATTCGCACCAACCAGCTGATTGTCATGTGGGTGCGTGCCAGAAACTGGAAGAGGAGCTGCCTGGTGCACATGTACTCACTGGCATGTACACTGTGCAACTCCTCTTCCAGATTGGGTCCCTGACAAGAGCACTTGGTGCCACAAGGGTTCGCCATCAATGCCCTATTCCAAGGGTGGTTTTTCCATGGCATTATAAAGTGGCACCAATACTTCACGTGATTTGGATTCTATCCTTCTGTTGATGCAGCCTAGGATTCCAATGGCTTTTTTTGGCTGCTGCCACACATTGTTGGCTCCCATTTGAGAGATTGTCCTCTAAGATTCCAAGATCCCTCTCACAGTTACTGCTATTGAGCCAGGTGTCACCTAATCTGTACCTGTACATTTGGTTTTTCTAGCCTCAGTGTAAGACTTTACTTTTCTCTATTCTGAATTTCCTTTTGTTAGATAGGCCCAGGGTTCAAGTCCATCTAGATCCATCTGGATCTTCAGCCTATCTTCTGGGGTGTTGGCTATTCCGGCCAGTTTAGTGTCATCTGTAAATGTGATGAGTTCCCCATCTATCCCTCATCCAAATCATTGATGAAGATGTTGAAGAGGACTGGGCCTAAAATGGAACCTTGGGGTCCCCCACTGCTTATTTCCCTCCATGCAGATGTAGTTCCACTGAGGACCACAGGCTGAGTCCATCTGGGGGTGATGCTGTCTATCCCACATATTTTTAGCTTACCAAGAAGTAGATGGTGGTTTACTTTGTCAAAGCCTTTCTAAAATCCCAGTACTGTATACTATGTGCACTGCATTTCACTGCTCCACTAATTTAGTAATTTTTGTCAAAGAATGAAATCACATTTATTTATGATCTGTGTTTGGATCCTTCAATTCGTTGAAGTAAGTTGTCCATATCTAGACTGATTAACAAGGTTTCAAATATGCATCCTTCCCTTCCTCCTTGGTAAGTATCAATCCTTCTTCTCATTGCTCCATTGAGCCCAAACCTCCCTCTCAAACAAGGACCTGGAGAAAGAGCCTGGATCAGGGCCAACAGGCTGAGCTTCATTTTGAAGGCAATCAATTTCCTACATAATATTGCTCTGTTAATTATGACAAATGCACTAACATCTAGAAAGCCAGCCAAACCGTGTTTTACTTCGCTGATATAGATGAGATATTTCAAGACAAATCTGTTAGCAATATTAGTTTATTGACATGCAATATTTATTATAAAATCTATATAGCTGTTCACTACCTAAAATCTTCTGGTTCTTCTTCAAGGAATGCATTTTTTCTCAAGTTTAACAAAGAGGATCATGGCATAAATTTTAGCCACAATATATACTAGTCTATTTGGCCTATAATTTCTAGAGTCCTTTTTATTCCACTTTTTGGATAGATAAAATGCTACTACTGCCAACTTCAATCTGACTGGATATTATTTATATGTGGAAATGAAGATGCCAATAGAGGCCCCAACAACCAGGGATATTTTTTTTATCAGTTAGTTGATAGAATATCTTCTTCAGGGAATGTATTGCTTATATTTCAGGCCTTTTATGATTAATCTTAACATGAACATAATGGGGTAAAATATTGACATTTTTGCTAATAAGGAGAAAAGCAGCTCTTGAATTCCATGGAGAAGACATGATTGCATCTATTGCTCACCCACCACTCCTCACCACTCACTTTACCAGATGGAGAAAACCCCCACAAACCTGTGGGACTTTGTAGGTGCCTCCTAATGTTGACGCCTGGATGGAGATGTCTCTTCTAGCTCCATCAAGAAGAACCAGAAGGTTGTCCTTCCTTCCACAGCCGTAGTTGGGAATATTGGCTTCTCCAGTGGAGAGAATGTCCAGCAAGGCATCTGAAGTGCGGAAAGTGCTCCAATAGTTGTCATGGATGTTGTAGCCCAGTGTGAGATTGTGCAGAAGCTGGGAATTCTTGTTGACCGTTTGAATGTTGAAAATGAACCATAAGCCGAGTGAAAAACCATAATCATCCCTATTGTAAAAAAAGGTGTTACTATCGTCAATAGCAACAACAAATACTTTTTAAAAAATATATAAGCCTCCAGAAGCCTACTGAGCCTTAAGCCAACATTGATCCAAAAGCAATGATCAGTTAAACAAATATGGAAATGGGCTAAGTTATGGCAACTGCAACTAATTCCACCACTACTTTAAATAAAATTCATTATTCAAGTGATAAATTAAGGATTGAACTGAGAGAGAAAAATAATCTCCAGCCCTTTCAGCTTTTTTTCAGACCCATTTTTGGATTTGTCTTTTTCACAAAATCAGACAAAAGAGAGAGATCGTGGAAATCAAAATCATTCAGGAAATTAGACATATCCCCCAATGTAGGTGTAGGAAGTTATCACCCAGCCCTCTCCCAGAAAAATGAAATATCCTAGGAAATATTGAAAAGGCAGAATATTTCTCTGGATGTGAAAAGGAAGAAACATATTATAAAGACAGAATAGCTCCCTGTAGCTTACTGCCCATCCCCCTTTGTCAGTGAGCCATTAAAACTCTTTACATAATAGAGAGTTCTCCCCTTCAGCTCCAGGGGGACGGGATTAAGGCATGATAATATTGGCCCTTTACCCAACTCCCCACATAGCATCTGAGAACTCAACCAAACCTGGATTCAAAACACAGCCTAGAGAGTTGCCCCTGCATGGCTCCATGGGAGTCTGACAACCAATCAGAACAGAAGCTCAAGATCAAAGGCCAGAGAGGGCATAAAACCAGGGACTCAGCTTCTCTTCCTTCCTTCCTTCCTTCTCTTCTTCTTCCCCTAACATTGAAGCATGTGATCACCTTTTCTGTTCAGGACTCAAGCCACGTGGTCCTGTCCACCAATAAACCATCTTTCCAAGCAGCCTCCATCTCTCCAGTGTCTTTTTCCCCACTTGGAGCCGAACCCAGAAGGACATTTCTTTCAACATAGGAATAAATGAATATAAAAACAAAAAAGAAGGAGAGTGCAATTCCATCACCCTGAATGACTTACAAATCTTGGAAAACAAGCTGAACAGAAGGAGCCGCGTTGAAAAGCAACTTTGTATGCAATCTTTCCTTTCCACTGGTGACTATCCCAATGAGATGGTCTCCTGGGCTGTAAAAGCTCTGTGGTTGTTTTCCATCCTGGTGCTCCAAACTCTGTGGGCATTTCATTCTCGGCTTCCCAGAGATTGGATGGGACAAAAGCAGCATCAGAAGCAGAAGCAGGAGGTCCATCATTCATGGGGTGAATCAATGAATCCCTTTTCTGTTTCTAAAGAAGAATTATAAGAATTCAAAGGACTCTCACAAGGTGGAATATGATCCAATGTCTTTCCTGATTGAAACGCGGAGAAACACTCAGCTTCATCTGGAAAGGAGAGAGACGGACATTCAAGAGCACAGACCTTGCCTGTCCCAATACTCCCTATTTCTCTGCCCAAAGTCTCCCCTGGAGGATTCGGCCAAAGAGCAGAGCTGAAACTTTTATCATAATTCTCCCTCTCAGGAGGGATCCCTGGATAATTCAACCAGTTCTTGGACTCAAAGGCTGTTTGGCAATTCTCTGGAGGGAAATGGAAAGGAAATAATCCCCATGTGATTCATAATAACAGGGGCAGATATCGAATTAAAGCCATCATCTAGAATTGAGAGATTTGGGGTCTCCATGCTTGAAACTGAGCCCAGAGGGAATACACAGCACCTGTGGCTGAAGAAACAAATAAATCTGAGATTTGTTGGCATAGTGATAAAAGACAAAACTCCAGGGACCAGTTAATGGCAGAGCATATCACAGAAATTGAAATAGTTGGCAGCTGAGTTGGAACCAAAATGTACTTTATTTTGAAAGCTAATGCTCAAGGGCATCAACGGAAAAGGGCTGATGAAATTGTGCAGTCAGTTTCTAAAAACAAAATGAACTTTAGTGAAAAATTAGTTACCAGAAGTTTGCAGAGTTAAAAAAAAAATCAGAGGGGGGGGGGTTAGAAAAAAACCAAGTGAAAAGAGATGGAGAAATCAAGGCTGCGAAGGCAGGCAAGCAAGCAAGCAAGCAAGCAAGCAAGGAAGGAAGGAAGGAAGGAAGGAAGGAAGGAAGGAAGGGGGAGGGAGGGAGGGAGGGAGGGAGGGAGGGAGGAATAAGGAAAGGGGAGCTCAGGATCCTTGTGTTGCAGATGGAAAAGCTGATCTGCAAAATCCAACTTCCATCTTCAGAGACCCAGGAATGCAGAAGCCCATATCCCATGTTCCCCTGCGACCCTTTTCCATGCAGAGGCCAGGCAAGGGGGCTCTTGCAGGGATGCCAGAGAGGACTCTGCCCAGCTGACTGGGGAGCCCATCTTGGGAGGAGGAAGCTGGGGAGCCTCATATTGGGGAAGGGAAGCAGATCTGCAAAATCCCCCTCCAGGTTCCATCTTCTGAGTCCTGGGAAGGGGTGAGATCATATCCCATGTTGCACTGCCACCTCTTTCCATACATGGGGCGCCCAGGGAAAAGCAAAGCCCAGACCCACAGAGAAGGCCCAGGAAGGCCAGGAAGGAGGAGGGGATCTGGGGCAATCCTGGGAAGAGACTATCCTGGTTTATGGGTCCCAGGGTTGAGTGTTGGGGGGACGCAGCTCCTGCGGTTTCTCCAGCCTCGCTTGGGCTCCGTGTCTTTCCAGGAGAGGCTCCTGTGGGGGAGAAAGCCATGCAGGGCTGGGTCTTCCAAGGGGGATCGAGCATTTCCTGGGAGGAAAAGTCGGCCGGCCTCACCCTGGAGGGGAGCCTCCATGACTCTGAGGAAGATGGGGGTCCCCCATGGACCCTCCAGAATGGTCTGAAGATGCTACCTCCATTCTGAGAACAAGAAACAGACTTGAGGAGATCATTGGTTATTGACTGATTTTGTGTAATGCACAAACCATGATTTCTTATGGCCATCAGAAGTGAAATATCCCATGCTTAATTGGACTGACATATAAGCCCAAAGACCCTGATCCTGGTTTGGAAGCCATCCTGGTTGGTTCTTATTACTCGCTAAGTGTTGTGGCCCACCAGCAGTCAGCAGAGCTGGCAGCAGATTCAGACAGTGAGGAGGTTGGGGAGGAACATGGGCCAGTCCTGGAGTCTGGGGAAGGCTTGGACGAGGGCTGTGTATCAGAGGCAGAGAGGGGGCCAAGGCCATCTGGTAGTTATTTGCTGCCTCCGGAGCCTCCAGGGCCTGACATCAGCAAGGCAGAAGAACAACGGGAGCCTGTTCCCAGTGTGTGCATGTGCAGAGCTGCTGATGCTGCACACTGCTGGCTCATATTTAACTGGTTGTCAACTAAGACTCCAAGATCCCTCTCACAGTCACTGCTATGAAGCCTGGTTTCACCCAGTTTATATGTGTACTTTTGGTTTTTCTTACCTAAGTGTAGGACTTTACTTTTCTCTACATTGAATTTCATTTTGTTAGATAGGACCCCGTGTTCAAGTCTGTCAAGACCTATCTGGATCTTGAGCCTTTCTTCTAGGGTGTTGGCTATTCCTGCCAGCTTAGTATCATCTCCACATTTGGTAAGTTCCCCTTGTAGTCCCTCATCCAAGTCGTTTATGAACACATTGAAGAGCCTAAGACGGAACCTCGTGGTGCCCCACTGCTTACATCCTTCCATGTAGACGTAGACCCTACAGTTGGAAACAAATAACTTGTTGGACTGTCGTTCAAGTGTGCAAAAGTAGACCAAAGTTTTAGAAAGCAAAACTGTTTATTGCTTCTCTCAGAAAGGGTTTTCACAGACCGCAGGGGTGGTTGTGGTCGTTGAACCTTCTCCATTTCTACGGAAAGAAAAAACTGGGAATTCTGGAGTGAGTCCCCTCTTCTCCTAGATGTTGTCATGTTGAAAGTGTTGAGGGAGTTTGCGATACACCCAATCTCCTGCTTGCCACTATTCACATGGTGCAGCCACAGGCAGTCCATTGTGGTCAAGATGTAGTGTGGCTCATTCCCCAGGTTTTCTCCACCCACGTCTCCGGGACTCCAGGCTCATGTTAGCCCAATGTGTTGGGGGAAGAACCGGTTGCAAAATAACCAATACGGGGACGGAGAGAAGATAGCGGATCTCATAGAAAATCCCATTTCACAGGACAAGAGGAACTGGTTCTGATCGAGGCTTCCTTAGAAAGCAAGAAGCAAAGTCTTGGTCCCTGCAAAACCTCTTTTCTTTACACGACTGTACAATTCCTGTGAAAAGGCGTTTTTGGAAAGAGAACAGCGGAAATAATGCTTGCGCTCGACGAAGAAACTGCCCTCAAATGCATGATCTTTGGGACTTTTTTTCAACTGTGGAAGAAAGCTCCAAATACTATGGAAATGTAGGTAAATAATGTGCTTTTCCATTTCATACATTCCCAGGAGTGACATTCCTGACTCTAGGGGGCGGTGCTCATCTCCGTTTCAAAGCCAAAGAGCCAGTGCTGTCCGAAGACGTCTCCATGGTCATGTGGCCAGCATGACTCAATGCCAAAGGCGCATGGAACTCTGTTCCCTTCCCACAAAGGGTGGTTCCTATTTTTCTACTGCGTGTTTTACCTGCTTTCAAACTGCTAGGTGGGCAGAAGCTGGGACAAGTCACGGGAGCTCACTCTGTTATGTGGCGCTAGGGATTTGAACCGCCGAACTGCCAAACTTTCTGATCGACAAGCTCAGCATCTTAGCCACTGAGCCACCATGTCCTGTACAGATGTAGAACATGCAACATCTAGCTGGAGGGTTTAAACTATTAGAAAGAAACGTATCTAATCAAAGAAGTGGCAGATTTGCATTTTATAGAAGAAGTAGCTACACTTCATTAGAAATGCAGGGAAAAAGGGATGAAGGCTTCCTTGAATCCCTTTGGGTTAATATAAAAGGAGAAAGGAATGACATCGACATAGGTGTATTCTACAGACCCCCCCTCTCCAAACAGAGGAAAAATCAACTCTGATTTGGCTTCTATCCCTGCCTGCAATTTTCCTCCCAGCTTGACAACAGAATCGGAAGGGAGGAGGGGGAAGCCCAGGGGGGAAGGACTCAAGAGAGCCAGCCGCACCCTGTGGAAGTTCATTCACTTCAAGGTTCTGTTACGGGTCCTCTTGAAACGGCACAGGCTGTTTTCCAAAACACATAGATTGTGTTGGATTGGCAAACAATGGACAGCGGGAAAAGGAGAACTTCACCTACGCAGCTGCCTGTGGCCACCTTCAGAATTGGCTTCACTTCATCTGTACCAGGGGTGGGTTCCGGCAGGCTCTACTGCCAGTTCGCTCGTGCACGCCTCGTGCACGCCTCTCGCGCGTACGCTTTATGCATGCTGCACAGGCATGCGCAATGCAAGAAAAATGCTTCTGCACATGTGCAAAAGTGGAAAAAAAGATGGCGGAGCCTATGGCACCACCAGGAGAACCAGTTCGAGGGCGTGGCAGGCCTGAGTCGCTGCTGGTTCCAGCGACCCAGGCCGCCAAACCACTAAGTCTTCGGCCGAACCAGTCTGAACCAGTAGGAACCCACCACTGGTCTGTAACTATATGGATCTAAGTAAAATTATACTTTTGGTAAAATTATGTCCCAGGAAGTCGTTCCTCCCCCCTCCCGCATATGCTACTTGCTAGTGGGATGGTTGATATAAATGACTGTTTTGCTAATCGGTTAACTAAGATATGCAGCAGAAAGCACACTCTAATAGTAATGGGGGACTTTAACTATCTTGACAAGAACTGGGACAGACACATTTGTCTCCTAGATGTAGAGGAGGGAAGTAGAGCATCAGCTACACAGGATTAAATTCTCATTCACGTTTTCATTTAATTTGAGGTCTATTTCACCCCGTTTTCACCTCTAGAGAGATGGGGGACTCACAATAAGATCCTACGTCGGATTTCACCCGATTTGCACCCTTATTTTATTTATATTAACTTTTGGAATTACACCTTGCCATCTGCCATATGCAAAATGGCCACGAGATGGCAGGCTATTATTGCTAATGCAGTTTCCAATAGACTTTACAAACTGATTTTTCATTTAATTTGAGGTCTATTTCTCCCCGTTTTAACCTCAAGAGAGATTGGGGACTCAGAGTAGAAACCCATGTTGGATTTTGCCCGATCCCCACCCTGATTATTTTTATTTATATTAACTTTTGTGATTTCTTGTCTCCACCTGCCATATGCAAAATGGCCACGAGATGGCAGGCTATTAGTGCTAATGCAATTTCCCATAACTTTGAAAACCGCTGTTTTCATTTAATTTGAGGTCTATTTCTCCCCGCTCTTCTGCAGAGGCCCCTTGGAGCAAGGACAGGAAGGCTGAAGGAGGCCGAAGGGCAGGCAGCCTCCATGGAAAACCAGACCTTTGTCGACCCTTCACAATTACAGGGGCACTGAAAAAGGGCCTCACAGTTACGGCTTTCGCAACGTTCTCACAGTCCCATGATCAGCCTTTGGCAGCCAGCAAATGTGGAGATGATACTAAGCTGGCCACTTTCCCAGCAGGCTCCCAACAAACGGAGTCGATGGGAGAAGCCGGTTTCCCTTAAGGATCTCAGGGTTCCTTCCGCAACTGCAGTGGTTTCTTTACCATCTGGGGCACAAGAGGTCGAGAAATTGGCTGTGACTCACTGAAGGACAGTCCTTTGGATGGAATGGCCTGGGGACTACTGCTTGAGCAGCGGGTTGGACTAGATGACCTCCAAGTTCCCTTCCAGCTCTATTCTGATTGAATCTTAAGGGCAGGAGCCTCGTTGTCAAAAACTGCCACGAGGACAACAGGTTGTCCTCGACTTACAGTGATTTATTTAGTGACGGAAGTTACAACAACACTGAGAAAAATGACTCAGGACCAATTTTCACATCTACGACCGCTGCAACACCCCCTGGTCACGTGATCAAAACTCAGGCATGTGGGAACTGGCATGTATTTATGACAGTTGCCGTACCTTAGGGTCATGGGATCACTATAAGATTTGCTTAACGACCACTTGATTTACTTAATGACTGCACTCATTTGCTTAGCAACAGTGGCAGAAAGGTTGTAAAATGACACAGAACTTACTCAGCAACAGAAATTGTGGTCATAAGTGGAGGACTACCTTTATTGCCTCATAGTCCATTCTAATTAATATTCAGAGACTTTCAGGATCCCATAATTAGAACTTCCCTTTTCTTCTCCCTTCTGCTCACTTCCTGGGAGCCGGGAGCAAAGTCCTTCTGAAGGGCTTATTTCTGGGGCTTCTGGGGCTGTAAGCAGCCTGAGATGATTGACGGGAACCCGCCAGATCAGGCTTCCAAGGGTTGCACTGCTGAGCTTCCCACCTTGGAGAGAGAGAGAGAGAGAGAGACCCTCTTTCTTTCCTTTGATGGAGTTTGAGACACAGCCGATCTCCTGCGTTCAACTATTCACCTGGTGCAGCTACAAGGAGCCCAATCTCGTCAGGATGCAGTCTGACTCTCCTGTGGGGTTTCTCCACCCACACCTTCTGGACTCCAGTCTCAACCTGGCCTATGCACTGGGGAAAAGAACCGGATGTTTCTTCTGTCTTTATCATCCCAAAAACAGGATGGCGGATCTCATGGAAAAGCCTCTTTCACAGGGCAGGAGAAGCCATGGGAAAGGTGAGCTAAGTAGGTCTCCTTGGGTGAGAACATTTAAGCAAGAGGACCTGGAGGCCCCCACCTTCTCTGGCTTGGTGGGATGGCCAATGGTTCTCATGGAGATTATCAAATAACATGGTAGTTGGAGCTTGGCTCCCATAGAATCCATCTTACCACTTTTCCTATTCATTCTCTCACACATACACTTTTAGTACTGTCCATAGGAATCATTTTTTTTAAAAAAATGTTTTTTAAAAGGTGTCAAATTCATTGGCAGTTGGTGAACAACAAATTCCCCTGAATGACTTTCACAGAGTTTTCTTTAGCAAGATTTATTCAGGTGAAAAGGAAGGCAGTTATAAGAATTAAAATCCTTCAACAATTTCCCATTTGGAAACATGTAGATATGTTCTTTGATTCCTGCATACTATCAAAGTGGAAATAATTCAGGGATTCGTTAAAATAAATGGACAGTATACCATTCTTAAATATCATGGTGTTTTTTCTCATGCTTTTACATTTGTTCTGGCTGTGAGATGCTCCTTTGTGTTCAGGTCTGGCCTCAGAAGAATAATGTAGCACTTGGGGATGAAGATGCAGCCCAGCAGACCAGCACTGGAGGCCAGGATGGAGAAGACCTGCACAGCCACCATGTATTTCCCCTTGGTGCTCAGGTAGGTGGGCACAAAAGTCACCCAGACACTGCAGAAGACCAGCATGCTGAAGGTGATTAGCTTGGCTTCATTGAAGGCCCCAGGCAGATTCCTGGCCAGGAAAGCCACCATGAAGCAGATGGCAGCCAGGAAGCCCATGTAGCTGAGGGTGACGTAGAACATGACAACAGCCCCTTCGTTGCATTGCAGGATGATCTCTCCAAGCTGGGAGTGGAGGTCAGAGTCAGGGAAGGGGGGAGAAACTCCCAGCCAGATGGAGCAGATGATAATTTGGACAGCAGCAGAAGAAAGGATGATGGAGTTGGCCAAGCTCTTCCCCAACCATCTCTTCACATGGTTTCCTGGTTTTGTGGCCAGGAAAGCCAGCACCACCGTGATGGTTTTGGCCAAGAGAGAAGAAACGGCAAATGAGAAGATGATGCTGAAGACCATTTGTCGGAGAAGGCAGGTCGCTTTCCTTGGTTGACCAATGAAGAGAGAAGGAGACAAGAAGCAAAGCAGGAGGGAGACCAGGAGGATGTAGGAGAGGTCCCGATTGTTGGCTTTGACAATGGGAGTTTCTCGGTATTTAATGAAGATGATTAAAACAAGGTCTGTGATTAAGAACAAGAGTAGGGCAAAAGAAACCAGGATGATGCCAAGATGTTCTTCATAAGACAGGAAAGTTACAACTTTGGGGATACATTGGACTCTGTCCTCATTTGGATATTTATCATCTGGACACTTTTTTTTTTTTTCAAAAAGTTTTATTGGTTTTTTTAAAAACATTTATGTGGAAAAGGGTAGGTGGAATTACAAATTTTGGCAGTTGCAAGTGTGGCAGACGCCCCCTCCCTCCAAACTCCTAGGTTACATCAAAATATCAAATCTTAATACATGATCATAAAAAGTCAGCATATTAATTCTAGAAAGAATAATTTTCAATCAATTTATATAATTATAATATATAGTCTAGTTATAAATTCATTTTTACTTTCGGTCTGTTTATAACATTGTGATTTTCTTATTTATTTTTGTGATCTGAGCTTTCTTGGTGTTGACCCTTCACCCCCCGCTGGCAGAGCTCCGGCCCCTCCCGTGTCCTGTATGACCGTTGTAGTGTCTTCTGTTTTTTCTAGGTTGGCTTTATTTTTTTCCATAAAGGCCTGTGCCTCTATGGGTGTATTAATTCTGATTCTTGTCTCCTCCCAGAATATCAGCATACCTTCAGGCATCAACCATCTAAACCACACCCCCTTCTGGTATAATTTATTCGCCAGTTGCGAATAGCTTTTCCTTTTTTCCCTAATTTTTTTGGGAATCTGCTTTAGAATGGTTATCTCCCTGTCACAGTATGTCAATGTTTGCCCCCTTTGTACACCCAGAATTTCATCTCTTGTGGTTTTCCTAAGGAATTTAATGTGAACCTCCCTGGGTACATTATGTGTTCTGGCATATGCTGAATTCACTCTATAGGCTAGGTCTATCTCCCATTCCATCTGCTGTTTGTCTTTGTGTATGTATTCAGCTAAAATATTAGTCATAATGTCCCTTATGTTTTCCCCATCTGCTTCTATTACATTTTGAAATCTAAGATAAAAAGACATTCTCTCAAACTCTATTTTCATTTGTTGGATGTCAAGTTCTTTGTTCCCCTTCTGTAAGGCCTCTACCCCCCCCCCTCGCCTCTGCCACCCCACCCTCCACAAGGTCCAGTCTCTGTGAGTTCTTAAAGATCTGGGCTTGGTTCTGTTTAATTTCATCTTTCATTTCCCTTAACTGTTTCTTAATTTCCTCCTGGCCCTGTAGAATTTGTTGAAGCATTTGTTGAAAGTCTATCTCTGTAGTCTTGGGTTGCATCAGTTCTGTTATCTTTGACTGTGTAGCTGGGCTAGACGTTGCAGACGTTGGGGCAGAAGTAGCAAATCCAGGCTTTCCAGGAGGTGGTCTTTTTGGAGACATGGTTTTTAAAGCAAGGAGATCAGTCAAAGTAGAGACTGGGCAGCTGGAGAAGTAGAGCAGGCAGGCGAATCCAGAAGGCAGAGGATCCAAACAGATGGGGATTTCTTTAGTCAGTCTAGCAATAGATGAAGGTTTTTTCCCCAAAGAGTTCAGAAAAGAACAATCCACAAGAGATTCCTCTGGGTGACTCGGAGACAAAGACCGGAAGCCTGAATTTTAAAGGTGGAGTCAGGTTTCACAGTTCATGAAGACAACGGAAGTGTGCCATCTTGCCCTGCCAGCTTTGGGCTCAGAGGCATAATAAAATTTTTAAAAGTTCAGAAAGTTCTCAGTTCACCCATAAGTTCTGGAGCTAAGTCCAATGAAAGTCACTTTTATGAGGGTGAGGCATCATTAGTTGGCTCTCCCCCCTCCTCCTTCCCCTGAGGGCGAAAGCAAAATCTTCTCAAGCCGCTTGTCCAAGGGAGGGGGGGAAATCCCCCTCCCTCTAGCCGCACCTCTAGCAGAAATCCGAAAGTTTAACTTTTTTTTAAAAAAATGCTGAAAGGTCCATAAATTCAAGATAGAGGGAATGGAGAAGGGAAGCCTCTCACCACATTGCCGCTGCTTCGTTCAAGAGCGCGTTCTCCGATCGGCATGGGGCGAGGCGCGCGCACACGGGCGCCCTCCGAGACTGCTCCCCGGTGCCTAGAACGAAGCGGAGAAGCCCCCGCCAGCCGACGCCGACGCCAGGACCCTCCGCGAGCCGTTCCCTCGGCAGGACACCTCTCCGGGGCGTCCTGTGCCCCCCCAGAAGCGGGGGAAGCCCACCGGGAGAGCGGGAGCAGGCAAAGGCTTGCCTGTCGCCGTAGCCGCCGGAACCGGAAGTCCATCATCTGGACACTTGATGCATTTTTCCACATCTGAGAAACCAAAAAGCAATTTTCTTTAACATTCTGTCCTTTTATCTTACAGGAAATACCTTCTTTGGATAACAACTGATACTATGGACATTTTCCAAGAAGTATTTCTTAATGATTTCATTAAAAAGAGCATAAGAAGGATATATGTGTGTGTGTGTGTGTGTGTGTGTGTGTGTGTATGTGTATGTATATGTATATGTATTTGAAGTTGAGGGAAGTCCTAGGATGTTAATTATTTCCTGTGTAATGTGTAGAATCTTCATAAAGAGCTACATTACAAGAAATTAGCAATGAATCATATAATCTTTTTAGGCAAACATCCTGAGTCCTGCCACATGGCAGTTAATATACTGGACTTGGAGGATACCTAAAGTATCTTGTAACACTTAAAAACAATATTGAATTAAGGAGAAACTTCCTAATAGTAAGAACAATTAACCAGTTAAAAAGCTGGCATCCAGAGGTTTTGGGTTCTTCAACACTGAATGTTTTAAAGAAGAGACTGAACAGTCACTTCTCTGAAATGGTATAAATGGTTCTCCAGCTTGAGTAGGGGAAGAAGATCTCCAAGGTCCCTTCCAGCTCTATTCTGATTTATTTATTTATTTATTGATCTACATGACTGGCAGAATATTTTGTGTAATGAGTTCCTCTCATAACTATCCACAGCACCACATTATGGAGCAGTGACACCTTCTCAGTCATCCTCAAGGGGAGGATTCAGTATACAGTGAATTGCAAGGTCTTTCAGAAGGTGGACCTAAAACAATTCATCAAGTTTCAAAAAACTCAGGTATTCCTAGAAAGGTGAATTTAGCAGCACAAGTCCAAACTAAAAAGCAGAAGAGATATTTCCTTAAATAGTAGTAAAGCTTGCTCAGTCTTCCACCTCCTCCTCCCAACTCTTCCCAGCCTCTCCTTCAAAGTTTTTTTTTTACTTCCTTTTAAATAATAAATTGTGCAGGTTAAAAATAAAAACATAAAAACTGGTGAACTTCTATCTGTCTTTTAACTTGCACTTTCATGAAAATGTTCTGGATGGATCCAGTTCCACAAAGCCTCCCATTTTCCTCAGTGTGACCCACCTCCCTGAGTGGAGAAGGTTCCCTCCGGACAAGGAATGCAGTCATAGCAGCAAACTGGCTCTCCTTCTCGAGCCCTCTTGACAAATCCAGGATGACAACTTTCCACACATTTGGACTGAGGCAGGGACTGAGACGAAGAACAAGGAATGCCAAAGAAAAGATGTTAGGACTCTCCGTCCATGGAATATGGAGGTAGAAATGGATGGAGACAAGTAGCCTCTGGTCTTCACTGAGGTAAATATGAAATCTCTGACTACTTCTAAACAGATGCAGGAGGGATAACAACTGGCAGATTCTTCATTTAATTCCTCCCTTTTGATTTTGGTATTTAATATTACAATAAAATACTTTTCTACTTTAAACTTTATTAATGGATTGAATTGAAAAAAAATTAAGTATGATGATATATGTAAAAGATTTAGGAAACTTTTATTCCATTAGATTTTTTAATATAGAATAAAACTGATGAAGAAAGAAACCTCTGACCAGTAAGATCTTGAAAGGTTTCCATAAAACATGGCAAAGATCCTCCACTTAGGTCCCGTCTGTTGAAGAACTTCCATTAGATGACACCAACTGGCATGGAAGGCCAACCACCCTGGAGACTATAGGCTTTGCCCACTTGAAATGGGACCTCAGGCTTTGGGAAACAGAGAAAAGACACCAAAATTTATCTCACCTTATTGAGCAACTTTAGCTGTGAAAGAGCATCTTCTTTGATAGAAAGTCTCTGTCTTTTAAAATACGCCAGAATCTCTTTCCTGGGATGCTCATTGGGGAGAACAAAGAAGCCGTGAATGCCAACATCTGCTGTTATCTCTCCATTTTGGCCCAAGTACAGTTTTCTCTGAGAAATATTCCAAAATTCATTCTTCTCCAGAAAGGGATGAAACTAGAATGGAAACATCCAGGAATTTGAAAAACAGAAAACGTTGTTTCTTATCCCACATTGAATCTTTCATCTACAATTGTCCAATCTCCAAATATGGTTAAATGGGATACAAATACTGCCAATATCTTCATAAGTGAATGAAAAAGTTTGAGAAAAATTTGTCAATCACACACTGTCAAAATATAAAGAAAATATAATCCACACAGTTGGTCAATTATAGGGAACATTCAATAAAATGAACAGAGAAAAAAAAGATGATCCATAAACTCTTTGAAAACAACAGGTTGATTCCCTGAAAGCATGGCTTGATCAAGAAGAAATCTTTCAGGCTAATCTTCTCCCTTGTAATCCTGATGGAAAACACCTCCAGATGTGCTAATTCTGCTTGATTGTAATGTGACTTTTAACAAAAAAATTAAAATCTGAAAGAACAAATCTCCCATCAACACTTTTCTCAGCCTGAAAAGTTAGGGAGCATCCTTTCTGAGTTTCTTTCTCTCCCATTATGTGGCTGCAGGATTCTCCCCTCTTGTCTGATCCTTCCCTAGGCAGCCTCTCTTCTCCTCATCCCAAAAGTCATTCTCACATATCATTGCACTTTCTAAATGGATTATGTGAACTCTGGTGATAGAAGTGGATTTCAATAAAGGACTCACAAAGAATTTTGTGGAAACTTGAGGGGTGGTATGATAACTAAATGGATAAAAACTGTCTTCAAAATGTTACTCAAATAATGTTGAAATAAATGTCCTTCTGGGTTCGGCTCCAAGTGGGGAAAAGAAACATTGAAGACATGGAGGCTGCTTGGAAAGATGGTTTTAATGGTGGACAGGACCACATGGCCTGAGTCCTGAACAGAAAAGGTGATCACATGCTTCAATGTTGGTGGAGAAGAAGAGAAGGGAAGAGAAGGGAAGATGGAGGGGCTTGCTAGGCTTTTTATAACCTGTTCAGTCCCACCTCTCTGTTTCCTGTTCCTTTGTAAGAAATGTATTCTGATTGGTTGTCAGACTCACATGGGCCCATGCAGGGGCAACACTCTAGACTGAGTCCAGGTTTGGTTGAATTCTCACAGTTCTCAAATGCCATGTGGGGAGTTGGGTAAAGGGCCAATATTATCATGCCTTAATCCCATCCACCTGGAGCTGATGGGGAGAACTCTTTATTATGTAAAGTGGACTAGCTTGGCCTTCCTAATGGACCATTGACAAAGTGGGGATGGGCAGGAAGCTGCAGGAATTTACATTGTGTTTAAAATGTGTTTCTCCCTTTTTCACATCCAGGAAAATATAATATTCTGCCTTTTCAATATTTCCTAGGATATTTCATTTTTCTGGGAGAGGGCTGGGTGATAACTTTCCACAATCCCTCCTTTTTTTTTTCAAAACATGTGAGTGGAACGCACATGTTCTTGACAAAAGACAAAAATTGGTCAGATCAGGGAGACTTAATTTTTCTGATGGAAAGGCATTGAGAGAGACAGCAGAAGGATCCCTTCAGTGGCTCCCAGAGAGCTTTCAACCATGAAGGTCTAGCAACCAGGGCACAATTTCTGGAAAGAAATTTACAGTATCCAATTTTCTATGCCAATTAGTATCAGATATCACTTTCTGTGAGCTTCCAGACAGGTTTCAAGCAAGCAGAAATCCCAAAATTCTTCGCAGCCATGCTTTTCTTTTAAGTTACAGGCTGCCCATTTCGAAGGGATGGTTCTTGAACCTGCCCTAGCTCTTATTCAGGGCTCAGATTTTGAAGATCCTTTCTGCTACTCTTCAGTGGGGGAATTGTCTGAGGGGAATTGACTCTCCCCCATGGAATTAACAGGGAGATATCACTGCTTAGGCTTTTCTGTCAAGAGAAGCTTTGTGTGGAGGTAAATCAAGGAGATAGTTTCAGTTTAATTCTGAATGGTGCCTCTCCCCGCCTCCCTCTCCCTCTCCCCCCTCTCTTTTTTCTTTCTTTCTTTCTCTGTCTCTCTCTGTCTCTCTCTCTGTCTCTCTCTCTGTCTCTCTCTGTCTTTCTCTCTCTCTCTCTCTCTCTCTCTCTCTCTGTCTCTCTCTCTCTCTCTCTCTCTCTGTGTGTGTAGCTGCTTCTACAATATAGAAAATACAGACATTTTGGACAAACTTTCCTCCCACTAGATAGAAATCTAAGGTGTTCAGAACTTGCTGTGCTAGCCATTCTCAACTATAATTTTTACATGAATACGTTAATCTGATTACAATATAAATGAGACAGGAAAGAAAACCTTACAATGAATTTCTGTGAAGGAGACAAAGAAAGAAAACTTTACAATCAATTTTCACCCTCCCCTGTAGTCTTTACAGCTGTCTTCTGGGGATAGAAGAGAGTCTTTTGGTCTTTACTTCTCCATCTCAGGGGCCGTTCTTTCATATCTGCTGGATGGTACTAAGCTTAGCTTGCTGGTAAGAGTGGTCAGTCAGTCTTGGTAGTCTGTCCCAGGCTTGGCTAAGTTTTTTTCCCCTCATGTCAGGTTTTATCAGGAGGCAATCACCAGGAGCAAATTTGAGAGTTATAGTTTGAGCTAGCAGTCCTTTGTTTCTGAGGTGAAGAAGAAGAGAGGCCAAGTATACAGTTCTTTACAGACATACCTTTAGTCTCATGTTGTGGAATTTCCCCCATTCTGTCCAAGTGTGGAAATCCAAACATTATTTCAGAAGGGTGACAATGTAAATTTCATGGAACATGACATTCCCACTGCCTCTATGATTGAAACACTTTTGCAGTAAGATGAGTAAATTTCCAAAAGGGGCAACAACTTGTGTTGCAAACAAACAAACAAACAAAATATCATAGGGTAGAGCACCTTGACTCATAAGCATTTAAAATGCACTCAGGCGTAAAAGAGGGAGGGAAGAACAGCTTTTTAAAAAATGCAATTAAAAAAAAGAGGTACTTTGAGTCAACACTCCAAAATATCATATTCCATTCAGATGGAAGCAAATTCTCATTAAGTATGTTAAAACATTTACAAATGTAAGCAAAATATCTCAAAATCATTTCTTTTAATAGGTTTAATTAAGCATTTTAAATCTCAAAAATTTCCAGAAGAAAAAAAAATCAAAATTGTATTCAGAGCAGGCAAAGAAATGGGGGATGCCCAGAGGCATTCACAGGTATCACTGGGGACATTTCATACACACACTCATGGTAAAAATGAACAGACACTCATTCTCCCTGGCTTTCCTGCTTCCCTCCAAAGAATGACCCAGAAGGAAGAGGGGGGAGGGAATTCACAAGGCAATCACAGGTCTCTGGATCCCTTCACTTATCACTCCCTGGGACATTGGGGACACACACTCACGTTCATACTGCAATCAGACCTTCATGCTTGCTCATGCCAACCAATCATTATAAGTATTTCAGGGAGCTTTTTTACAAGCTAATGAGCTCCATTTTGTACTATTATTAGAGGATCTCAACTTCCCTCCAGGTCTGGAAATGATCACACACACACACACACACATACATGCATAAATACCATGGAACAACACTTTCAGGCCTGGGGGAGGTCCTGTCCCTTTAAATCTTCAATTTTCTTTCCTTGGGAAACATGTGGTTCATTCTCCAAGCATGGGAAAACTCAGAGAGCAGTTTAAATCCTAACTACACTCCCCTTCCCCACAGCTCCAAGCCCAAGCTGAGAAGCTTATTTATTTTGCTAGCTGGTCAAACATATCACAATCAATTCAATGCCATTCAATTCTACATGTTATTAGTGTAGATGCATACCTAAGAATTTTTTAACAGACATTACATCAAATTAAGTCCAATTACTTAGGTCAGTGATGGCAAACCTTTTTCGCCTCGGGTGCCAAAAGCACATGCGTGCACACTATCACACGAACTCTAGTGCCCACCCACATAACTTAATGCCCCCCCCCTCACCTGTGTGGACCGCGCATTTTTGCGCAAGGCTTCCTTGCCACTTCCTGCTCTGGCTGCTTCCCCTTGGCTAACACCCCGTGAGGGGAGAAGTTGCTCTGCCATAAAAGGGCAGAGATTGGGGTGGGGGTGGGGGGGATGCTCGTGTGCTCCTGTGCCAAAAAACCTTCCCTTATCATTCTCCTGTGTAAAGATTGGGCCCTTTTTACTATGGCAGGTGTGAGTCCAGTTGCTAAATTTCCCCCTTCTATTAAAGAGGATCTTGGGCACTACAGTCAATAGACAAATGAGGAAGGGAGCCACTGGCACGGGGGAAAGACAAGCGGCAAGGTAAGAAGAAAAAGCAGCTTTTTCCCCTCAAGGTGGCTGTTCTGTTTCCCTCCTCCTCCCCTGTGCTAGCACAGAGGATCCTGCCTGGTCGCTGCAATCGAAAGGGAAATGAGGAAGAGAGCTATCTGCATGAGGGAAAGACAAGCAGCAAGGAAATAAGAAAAAGCAGCTTTTCTACCTCAAGATGGCTGCTCTGTTGCCCTTTTCTCCATTTCAGCACCACTCAATGGAACCTGCCCCCCACCATCACCCAGGTCCTTGCTTCTCCCAAGCATTTCTTTGCCTATTTAATTTCCTCTCCGTAGCATTTTTCCATCGTGTTTCTTACCGTTTTGGACAGGAAAACAAAGTTTGTGGGACTAAAAAACACCCCTTCTATCAATCAATTCCAACTTTGCGAGATCTCTCCCCCCCCCCAAGTTGTAATTGATTGATTGAAGTTTTTTTTTAGTCCCACAAACTTTGTTTCTCTGCACATGATGGCAACAAATGTGATGGAGCTGGAAATCAGGTAGGCAAAGAAATGCTTGGGAGAAGCGAGGACCTGGGCGATGGTGGGTGGTGCAACCACGATGACGTAGCACTGAAATGGAGAAAATGGCAACAGCAGCCACGTTGAGTGAAAGAAGCCTCTTTTCTTCTTTCCTTACTGCTGTTCTTTCCCCCGTGCTGGCAGCTCTCTCCTCCTTTCCCTTTGGATTCCAGCAATCAGGCAGGATCCTTTTTAGTAGCAGGGGGGAGGGGGGAACAGAGCAGCCAGCACGAGTGAAAGAAGCTGTCTTTTCCCCGTGCTGGCAGCTCTATCCTCATTTCCCTTTGGATTCCAGTGATCGGGCAGGGTCCTTTTAGTAGCAGGGGGGGAAGGGGGGAACAGAGCAGCCAACATGAGTGAAAGAAGCCTCTTTCCTTGCCGCTTGTCTTTCCCCCATTCAGGCAGCTCTCTCCTCATTTTTGGTTTGCATTGGGCTGTTTTTTGCTCTTTGGAGGCTTCAGGAAATCCTCTGGAGATTAAAAAAGAAAAACTATTGAAAATCAGCTGGCCAGCAGGCGCATGCATCCTGGAGCTGACAGGGCAATGCCTCGTGCCCTCAGAATTGGCTCCGCGTGCCACCTGTAGCACGAGTGCCATAGGTTTGCCATCACGGACCTAGGTCTTCTCATTCAGACAGGCTTTACCTTTTAATTACCTGCTAAATTTCTTACTTTTGCTTGGAGTTACACCCGTTGTTCTATTCCCTTAAGCACTAGATTGTTAATACCTGTCTCTGCCCTGGGGTGTTCGTTTCTAATTTGGATCTGCCAGCAGCACTGGCTAATTTTTAAAGATCCAAACTCTTCTATCTTGATCTCCCAGCAAGGGCGGGCATATTTTTAAAGATCAAGATGTATAGACACAATGTATAGAGATGTTTTGTCCACACATTGTTTGCATTCGGCCAGGGTTCTAGGTTGGACCTCCCAGCAGCGCTGGCATATTTTTAAAGATCCAGCTGTATGGAGACTTTCATTAACACATTGTTTGCATCTGGGTGGGGCTCTCGATTCATCAGATGGTGGCCAGAAGATCTGCAAATTTGTTGACAAAATCTAAATCAAAACTGCCTTCTGGAGGCCAGGTTTCTACTTTAGGACCAAGAGAGTAGGTTGGCCAGATAGATGTGCAAAGGGTTTTTTACTCAGGTTGAAGGCAAACCTTTAGTAGGATTTTCCTTCATCTCATACATGCACACCAAGGCAACACTCTCCTCCTCCCCCCCAAAGGGGAAAAAAATCTATCCTCACCTGAAGAGTACAATCTTCCAGGGCTGAAAGACATGAGAACAAGGTCCCCTCCCCCACACAAAAGGCATTGTTGGAGGATTAGAGGTAAGTGTGGGGGGGGGGGGTAGATAGCTTGCAGGCAGAGTTTGAAAAATAAAACCTTCAGTTAAACTGGTAACATTATAGAGATATCACATATGAGAAATGGGGTCTGGATTCACATGCTTCAGGAAAGAAATGAACAGGTAAAATCATTTAAACACACAATAAATGCAAGGATGAAACTTTTCTTGCAAATGACTTAAAACATTTTCTGGGTTGTTACTTTAAGGTATAGGGAAGGAAGGAAGGGGAAAAAAAACTTCTCTTTGCTCTGTTTCTGCTGGCCAAACAGACACAAAGTAAAGACTCCCCTGACCTTCACTCAGTTTTCTGGGCCCAACAAACTGAGCGAAGGCAGTTTCTGCTAGTTTACTCTTTTCTTTCATTGAACAATTTAAAATTCTTGTCTTTTGGATTGGAGATATCTTAATTACAATTACCTTGAGGGTGCACAAAGACTTAGACACTCATTTATACAAGGACAAGGAGAAAATAAGAGGGGGGGGAGAGAACTCTCAGCTTTACACATCCTAGTCATTCCCAGCACAAATCTGTTAAATGAGGGAAGGCACAGCAACAAACAGACAAGAGGGGAAAAAAAGAAACATTTCAACATTTTCCCTATTCTTTTAAGTACCTCTATGTAGCCAAATTAGTTTTCCTGTATCATCTTTCAGCAAAGCCCATTTGCCACAGTTTCCTTGCTCTCCATGCCAACTAAGATAGGCATGTGCCTGGCGTCCCAGGCTTCAAGGAAATCTCCAAGGGAAATTCCTGTCACTCACGAGCTAACGCTTCCCATGACCCTTTACATGTAAGGCTCACTTTGGCCTAGCCGGGTGACCCTCCGTAAGTTTTCGGAAGAAAAAAATTCTGGAAAGAACTTTGATTCACTCAACGAAGTATTCGGCCCCTTTCCTCGTAGGGAATTCTGCTAAGGTTTTCCGGATCCAAAAAGGTGACCCGGGGAGGACCTCTGCCCCTCTGCAGTTAGTATCAGCACCTCCTTCTCTCTCTATGCACAATGAGCCTTTGCTTTTTGCTTTGACATGACAAAAGCAACAACAACAACAAAATTTTCATTCAGTTTTCCATCCATTTTCACACACTCTCTCCTTTCCCTAACAGAAGGTCCTGTGCTCTGGCCTGACCCTAATACTTTCCAGACTCTCTTGGTAAAACACACAGAGGAACCAGGATCCAGCTGTGATTGGGAGAAAGATTTCATCACTCACACACATACAGGCATACACACATTTCCACGCTTTGCCATGCTTTAACATTAAATTTTAGAGAATTAAAATTTAGAGGTACTCACCTTCTTTCCAGGCAGCCTTTCCAAACTCAAAACCCCTTTAAAATCTAGATCCAAATGGTTAAGGCCAAGATAAAGTCCACCCACAGACTCAATGGGGTATGTGCCGGCATGGGAGACTTACCTGGGCCCATTGATTAGGCTAGCTTGGAGTACCATCTGTGGATCGCCAATTGTTGAAGGAAATGTCCTTCTAAAGGAGGAGGAGCTTCCGGAGGGAATGGAGGGCTGCCTCTGAGCTCCGCTTAATGCGGAGGGCTCTCTGACGGGCAGGGATGCTGCCGACCCTCATTTCCAGCTTGAGGATCGGGATTCTTGGCGCCGAATATGCTGGCCCCTGCTCGGGTCCAGGCTGGCCCGCCGGGTCGGTCGGGCAGCCGGGCAGGAGGAGGATGATGTGCCGGTCGGCGCGGCATGGCGGCTGGCGCTTCTGAGCGGCAGGGCGGCTGGCGGTATGGCGGCTGGTCGTTTTGAGCCGGAGCGGCGGAGCGGCGACGCGGTGGAGGCCTGAGTGGAGGGGGCGGAGGAGGCTGGAGGAGGCTGGAGGATGGTGGTCTGGTTGGAGACATTTCGGAGGCATTTCGGAGGGATGGTGGCGACCCAAGAGAGAAGGAGAGCGAGGCCCGAGGGAGGCCCGAGGCGCCGGAGGGAAGAAGGAAAGGAGAGCGAGGCCTGAGGCGCCGGAGGAGATCGGCAGGAGGGCTGCAGGGAGGCCGTATGGAGGTCGGTGCAGCCCCCCCAGGCCCCCCCGGGCCCAATAATAAGCCCAATAATAACCCCAATAATAACACCAATAACAATAACAACGACTGTGGGTGGCCAAATGGACGGAGGACTATCTAAGGCAGAGGCGGGCCACGAAATGGAGGCGTTGGAACACCTGAGGCCCATGTAGAAGGTTTGACTCTGTATTCTGCCGTGCTCACTACAACCCGCCCCCCCCCACCCATTTACTACTCATTTACTACTCTCTATCATGGGCTACCCGCCCCTACCGCCCATTATGAACTACCCCTTAGCTGCAGCCCTCTATTCACCAGCTGGCTATCTTATTTCCATCAGCCCATCATTTCCATCCAAGATGTGGACTTTTTTCCATCTGTCTATCCTTTGCCAGGACTATCCCCTTAGTGGGATCTGAGGCTGCCAATGCATATTAATACCGACAGCTCCCACTTGACGAGCTTTGGCCCTGTCTAATCATGTTATATACGAGGCTAGACCTACTACAGCTACGAGATTCCCCCCTCTCGCAGCTATGGCCTCCTGCCCTTTCAAGGGCCCACCTTGAGGACGGGTTCATTAACCCAGAGAGGTGGAGGAAGCGCACGTTAAGGGGTTTTTTAATTAAGTGTTTTTTAAAAGTTGTAAGGGGTTATAAGGATGGGGGGGGAGGGGTTGTAGGGATGGGGGGAGGGAACCGGTTAGGAGGGATGGAAGAGCCAGGCACCTAGGTGTGGTCGAAAGAGGAGGGAGCGGAGTGGGGGAGGAGAGGGAAGATAGCATTCCTGTGCAGGGCTCCTTAATACCAACAGTCGTGGGGAGGGGCAGGTGCGAGGACAGTTTAAGAGCGCGTAGTCGGTTGGGAGACCGGGGTTTTTGGTCATTCCCGGTCGTCTGCACCAACCCCTGCATACTAGGTGGTCAGGATCTACAGACCCAAGGCCTGAGACTGCTGTTGTGCAACGCGAGGTCCGTTGTCAATAAGGCCCCCCTCATCCACGACCTAATTTTGGAGGGGGACCCGGACCTCGCCGGAATAACCGAGACCTGGTTGGGCCACGAGGGAGGTCTACCCCTTGTGGAAATGTGCCCGCCAGGTTATCGAGCATTTCACCAGCCTCGGGCCCAGGGAAGGGGCGGTGGGGTAGCAGTGATTATCCGGGAAGACTTAGAGCCGAGAGAGTTCACCGTGCCGCAGACATCCGGGTGTGAGTCCCTCGTCGTGAGATGGGGCCCAGGGAGGCAGTTGGGCCTGCTGATAGTATACCTGGCTCCTCGCTATACTTCAGCGGCCCTGCCCGAACTCCTTGAGCTGATCTCATCGGTGGCGGTTGAGACCCCCAAACTTTTAGTGATGGGGGATTTTAATCTGCCGTCGATGGGAGAAGCGTCTGAGGGGGTTCGGGAGTTCATGGCTTCCATGACAGCCATGGACCTGACCCAGTTAATTCAGGGCCCTACTCACAGGGGAGGCCACACCCTGGACCTTGTTTTTGTCTCTGGCCAGTGGACGAGTGATCTGGGAATAGGGGATCTAGACACTATTCCCCTGTCATGGTCGGATCACTCACTTCTCCGGCTGGACTTCCCTGGTGCTACCCCCCGCCGCGAGGAGGCGGAACTGGAAGGTATTAGATGGTTCCGCCCCAAGCGCCTGATGGAACCGGATAGGTTCCAGACGGAACTTGGGCCACCTCCTGTGGACCTGACCCGCCCCCGAGTGGAGGACCTGGTAGTCGCATGGAATAGTGCGACTACCGGGGCCCTAGACCGGGTGGCGCCTTTGCGGCCTCTCCTGCGGCGACGAACCACCCTGGCACCTTGGTTTACCGAGGAGCTAAGGGTGATGAAACGCCACAAGAGACGCCTAGAGAGTCGTTGGAGATCCTCCCGCTCCGAATTTGACCGAGCACAGGCACGAGCCTATTTGAAGACGTACCTTGTGGCATTAAGAGCGGCCAAACGTCAACATTGTGCCGCTCTTATTGCGTCTGCAGATAACCGCCCTGCCGCCCTGTTTCGGGTGACCCGTTCCCTCTTGTTTGAGAGACCACGGGAAGCCCCACTACAGGGCAGAGCAGAGGAGTTTGGGAATTATCTACAGGACAAAGTCGCTCAAATCCGGATGGGATGGACCCCTTTCAGTGGTTCAGTAGAGACGCCCGTTGCGAGTCTTGAGGGACCGCTTTGGGAGGAGTTTGACTCGGTTGCCATCGAGGATTTGGACAGGTTGCGTGGACGTCTGCGACCCACCACATGTTTATTGGACCCGTGTCCCTCCTGGCTTGTACTGGCATCCTGGGAGGTTACGCGCGACTGGCTCCTGGGCCTGGTGAACGCCTCGTTGGGTGAGGGGTCTCTACCGGCCGCCTTGAAAGAGGCGGTGGTGAGGCCCCTGCTCAAGAAGCCTTCCCTGGACCCAACGGACCTAGTCAATTATCGTCCAGTCTCCAACCTTCCTTTTTTAGCGAAGGTTGTAGAGAGTGTGGTAGCACAGCAGTTCCCACGTCACCTGGAGGAAAATGATTATCTAGACCCGCGCCAGTCCAGCTTCCGACCCGGGCACAGCACGGAGACGGCCTTGGTCGCATTGGTTGATGATCTCTGGAGGGCCAGAGATAGGGGTTGTTCCTCTATCCTGGTCCTATTAGATCTCTCGGCGGCGTTCGATACCATCGACCATGGTATCCTGTTGCACCGGCTAGAGGGGCTGGGAGTCAGGGGCACCGTTTTACGGTGGTTTGGCTCCTACCTCTCTGGTCGGACGCAACGTGTGTTGACAGGGGAGCAGAGTTCGACCCGGAGGCCACTCACATGTGGAGTGCCACAGGGATCGGTGCTCTCGCCTCTCCTGTTCAACACATATATGAAACCGCTGGGCGAGATCATCCGTGGTTTTGGAGTGGGATATCATCTGTATGCTGATGATACTCAGCTATACATTTCCACTCCGAACCACCCCAATGAGGCCGTCGAAATGATGTCCCGGTGTCTGGAGGCCGTACGGGTCTGGATGGATGGCAACCGACTAAAACTCAACCCTTCCAAGACGGAGTGGCTGTGGCTTCCGGCCTCCCGGTTCAACCAGGTGCTTCCATCTCTGGCCATCGGGGGCGTCCAACTAGCCCCCATGGAACAGGTGCGCAATTTGGGCGTCCTCCTGGATGCCCGGCTGTCCATGGACAACCATGTAACAGCCGTGGCTAGGGGGGCGTTCCATCAGGTTCGCCTGATGCGCCAATTGCGCCCCTTATTGGACCGGGATGCCCTACGCACAGTCACCCATGCGCTAGTGACGTCTCGCCTGGATTACTGCAATGCTCTCTACATGGGGCTTCCCTTGAGATGCACTCGGAGACTACAGTTGGTCCAGAACGCGGCCGCGCGGGTGATTATGGGGAGGACTAGATACTCCCCTGTAACACCTCTCCTGCACGAGCTGCACTGGCTGCCTGTGGTCTACCGAGTGCGTTTCAAGGTTTTGATTATGATCTTTAAAGCGCTCCATGGCACAGGGCCTAGTTATATGCAGGATCGCATCCTGCCCCACACATCCCTACGACCAATTCGCGCACACAGAGAGGGACTTCTCCGGGTGCCGTCCGCCAAACAGTGTCGGGGGGCGACACCCAGGAGCAGAGCCTTCTCTGTGATGGGCCCAGCCCTGTGGAATGACCTCCCCCGTGACATCAGGATTACTTCCGATCTCCGCTCCTTCCGTGTACAGCTGAAGACCCACCTCTTTCAATTATCTGGCCTGGCTCAATCGCAATCGTAATTTTCCCATTCCTCCAAACTGTTTTAAATTGTTCTTAAATATTAATTTTTATTGGGTTTTTACAATTGGGGTATTTTAAAGTTGATTTTTAACTGTCTATTGATGTAATTTGTTTCCTCCTCCGTGTATGTATGTAGGTATGTTGCGTATGTATGTACGTTTGGTGTTGTTATATATTTTTTATGTTTTATGCTCCATTGTACGCCGCCCCGAGTCCTACCTGGAAAGGGAGCGGCTAATAAATCCAAATTTATTATTATTATTATTATTCTGGGTTCGGCTCCAAGTGGGGAAAAGAAACATTGAAGACATGGAGGCTGCTTGGAAAGATGGTTTTAATGGTGGACAGGACCACATGGCCTGAGTCCTGAACAGAAAAGGTGATCACATGCTTCAATGTTGGTGGAGAAGAGAAGGGCCGAGGGAGGGGCTTGCTAGACTTTTTATAACCTGTTCAGTTCCACCTCTCTGTTTCCTGTTCCTGTGTAAGAAATGTATTCTGATTGGTTGTCAGACTCACATGGGCCCATGCAGGGGCAACTCTCTAGGCTGAGTCCAGGTTTGGTGAATTCTCAGAGTTCTCAGATGCCATGTGGGGAGTTGGCCACAGCTGACCACAGTTGAGTAAAATGCCAATATTATCCTGCCTTAATCCAATCCCCCTGGAGGTGATGGGGAGAACTTTTATTATGTAAAGTGGACTAGCTTGGCCTTCTTAATGGCCCATTGACAAAGTTGGGATGGGCAGGAAGCTGCAGGAATTTACTTTGTGTTTAAAATGTGTTTCTCCCTTTTTCACATCCAGGAAAATATAATATTCTGCCTTTTCAATATTTCCTAGGATATTTCATTTTTCTGGGAGAGGGCTGGGTGATAACTTTCCACAATAATTTTAAACAATTTTTAATATTTCCTATGAAACCTGAAGGTGATGGATTATAATTTGCCATTGGTCATCAAATTTTCTGTTATTGATACGGTAATTAATACGATCTTAGAGTAAGCTAGTTTGATGTGATTTAAAGAATATGAAGTCTTTCAAACTTTATGAAACTTTATTTTAAATTTCACTTTAAAAGTTTGATAAAATAACAATGGTTTTAAATCAACTTAAAGGCAATAATCAGAAGCAAGCAACAATGGTTGAACTGGATGGATTGGATGGATCGACTGGAATTTAATTTGCTGCTGGCATCCCTGAAGGAGGAGTCTGGTTTGAAGGCAGGCTGCTTGGAGATGGCTGGAGAGGCCATGGACCCTGAAGACTCAATGTGGACAGAACGGAGGACTGATGAAAAGGATTCTTTCAAGAAGATTGAGGGAGATTGGGGAATGAACTTGTCATATTTAACTGGAAAACAAGTCTTAATAAGCTGTTGTTTTTCCATTTACAGGAGGTCCTATGACTTTGGAGAATGGAAAGCAATTGTTGGGAAAAATCCTAATTAAAATTTTAAGGAAATGTATTATTATTAAGAATCAACCAAAGATGTTTAACCCTGGACAGATTCTGGATGGATCAGAGGTAATGATTGTGGTGGTCTGTAGTAGATAAGAAGCCCCTATAAATATTCTGTGAGTTAAATACAACAGCAGATAACACAGAAGTTTGAAGTTTTGAAATTTAACTTTATTGTTGGATTGCCTGCTAACTACGTTTTTTATATACAGCAGATAGATGACAAGTCAAGTAGTTGCTAGTAGATGTGGAATTTATAATGGTGGGCCTGTTTTGCAAGGGGGAGAAACTATTATAGCTGTATTGTATTCAACTGGGGGTTAATTGCATGTTTTTGTCTGTTTTTAATGCACATTTTAAAAAATGTGTTATCTACTTTTGTTTTGTCATTGTAATAGTTTTATTTTACCTTTTTAAATAAAAAAATTATAACAGGAATATCAAGTTTCCAGAAACAATATTTATGATTAGCTCACAGAGAAGGGTGCATAAGTTAAAAGCAGTAGAAAAATATCTGATTTTTAGCAATTAGGACTTGACTACCAATAGAGTCTCATATAAGAAGAACATGAATGATGGACTGGAAAAAAGATGAGGGATACCAAACTTGATATGTATGCTTGTGAAAATGATCTCAAAATCGTAGTTAACTGGAAACAGAATCTGAGTCAGCAGGGAGATGTTCATGGAAAGAAGGCAAATGCAGCCGTAAGAATCTCAGGAAGTGAATGTTCTGGTTTGGGGAGACCCCAACTCAAGGACCAGGTCCCCTTGCAGGCACCAAGCTTGGAGGAGAATTTGTACAAAATCTACGTGAACTTCAGGGAAGGACAATGAAGCCAAGGAAGAGTTGAAAGGAGCTGCTCTTAGCCTTGAAGAAAGACCACAAGGAGAAGAGCTGAAGATCAAGAGGAGTCTGGGAGCCTCTTTTCCAACTGACACAATCTCTTGGTTGGAGAAGGGAAGATACAGCCAGTGGTGGGATTCAGCCGGTCTGGCACAGTTCGGGTGAATTGGTAGTAAAAATTCTGTTTGGCTACATCTCTCCCCACCACTACTTGCCTCGCAGGCCTTGGCTGGTGCCTTAGAGTCATTGCTGCAGCTGCTGTTTGGCTCCCTTGCCTCGACCACATGGCCATTCAGCCCAGCCTGTTTGCCTGTCTTTGCCGTGGCCTCCTGCTCGTCTTGGTCTGCTCCTGAATGCCCACCTCAGGCTGCTCCCGACCACTCCAGCAGCAGCCATTCTTCACTTTTTCCCTCTTTCCTTTCCATTCTCTTTTCCTTTTTCCTTCCCTTCCCATTCCCTCCGTTTTTCATCCTTTCCTTCATTCCCATTTCCTTTCCTTTCCTTTCCCTACCCTGCCCTTCCGTCCGTCCTTCCTTCCTTCCTGGGGATCTGAGGGAGAGTCAGGAGACCCCTTTCCTCCTTGACCCCTCTCCAACATCTGCTCTGATGGCAATTATGGCTAAAAGGCCTTTGGAAGCTGGGGTACCCCCTCCCCCTCCCCCTCTCCATTGCAGAAACTCCTCTTGCTGCAGAATTGGGATCTTTCAGATCTTCTTCTACTGCCCCCCTCCTCCTCCCTGCACAGTCTCAGTTGCTGCTTGGAGGGGGGGAGATTTCTGGTTTTTCAGGGCGGATAGGAAAAGGGGAAGGGTGAACAGGCCCTCCAAGGCTGCCCCCCCCTTTGCGTTTCTGCAGCCAAATCCTGCCCCCAAACAGAGGACCCCCCCAAATACTGCAGGGAAGTTCAGGCTGGGCCCATAACTGGGCAGCGTGTTGGGGAAAAGGCTGGAGCAGCTCCACGGTGACCGGAGGGAGGGAGGAAAGCTCGGCCAGCTCCAACGGGGGGGGGGGGAATTGACCAGCTCACCCAACAGATTTCAATCGTCCCTCCTGGTTCATCCGAGCCACTCTAATTTCCCACCTGGCCAGAGGCGCCTCCGGCTAAAAACCCCTCAGTGACACCCCCCACACACACACACCAACACGGAGTTCAGAATGATGCTTCTTCCAAAGAAGTTCTGGGGACACCCCCACCCCCCCCGCTGCCCCTTTCAGAGCCCAGAAAACTCCCAGGCAAAGCAGCGCCGCCTTGCTCTCAGGAGTGGGGGAAGAATGGATGGGAGGAAAGGAAAACTTGGGGAAGAAGGAGGGAGATCCAGGAGAAATGGGGAGAGGCCCTCGCCCTGTTTCTCCCTCCTCCCAGGCGGCCCACAAGGTTGAAAATCATCTCGTTCTTCACTCTCACTCTCTTTTTCTTTTTTCTTTCCTCCTCTGTCTCTCTCTCTCTCTCTCTTTCTCTCTCTCTCTCTCACACACACACTTATCCCTGCAAGTCCCCCTTCTCTGCCTGCTCCAGAGAGAGCAGCTTGCCTGCGCAGAAGAGGCACCGATCGAAGCGCGTCCCAGTAAGTTAATCAGCCGGGCTTTCCTGGGATGCGAACGATGCTGCCGGGTGCTTGGAAAGGATTTCGGCCACCGGCCCACCACTAAAATCAAACAATGAGATGAGGCGCAGAGCTGGTTGGAAGAGTGTGTGCGTGCGTGCGTGCGTGTGTGTGTGTGTTTGTGTGTGTGTGTAAAATGGGCGGTTTCATCCAAAGGAGTTTTTGTTTCAGGTGGATCTCCTAGCTTTGGAAGGAGGAAAGGAAGGGGTGGAAAGAGAGAGATGAAAGAAAAGGAAAAAGAAAGAAAAGGAAAAGAAAGGAAAGGAAAGGAGAGAGAGAAAGAAAGAGGGAGTTATGGAAGGAAGGGAAAGAAAGAAAGAGAGGAAGGGAGGAGGAAGTGAATGAGATATAGTTGGATGGATGGGTCAATAGATACATGGAGGGAGGGAGAGAGGGAAAGAGAGAAAATGAGAGGAAGGAAGGACACAAACCATGGCTTCAGAAGACTCTTTCAAACAGTACAACAATGTTTGAAAGGGCTGGAAGGGATCTTGGAGGTCATTTTCTAGTCCAAGCCCTGCTCTAGTAGGTTCAGAAGGGACCTTGGAAGCCATCTAGTCCAACAACCTGCTCCAGCTGGAGACGTTATATCCTCTGGATTATTTTGGTGCCTCTAACAGAGAGGAAAATAGCCAGAAAATGGAAGGAGTTTACTAGGACAAGTCTCTCATGCAGAGGAAGGCAGACACAGTCCTTGACTTATGACCACATTTGAGCCCAACATTTTGGTTGCTAAGCAAGAGCGTTGTTAAGTGAGTTTTGCCACATTTTACTCAATCCATGACATCTCCTAGCTCTAACAGTCATGTGCAGGCTAGGGAAGAACATCTGAAGGCGTGTGTAATGTTCTAATGTGCAGAAGTGATAGTTAGATGTGTGGCAAAAAGTGGACTCTGGGTGTGTTTTTCCAAACACAATGAGTGCGGTTGAATGTGTATAGTTTTAGAAGAGGTGTGTTTGTGTGTGTTTCTACATACACATACAGTGTATAAAGTAGATAATGTATCTTTTTGTGTGCCTATACACACACTATACCTTGTAATATGTATGTACACATATGACATATATACATAGGATTAAATTGTGTATTTTGGATGTTCATTAGTAGTAAATAAATAGACAGGGAAATTGTATCTTGTTGACGCAAGGAGAGGCCAGGCAAGGTACCCCTTGACGTGAGTGATGTCAAGTTGGCTACACCCACCCAATCACATGAGCACCAAGCCACGCCCACCCAGTCACAAGACCACCAAGCCATGCCCACATAACCAGTAGTAAAAAGATTTGAATCCCACCACTGGATACAACCCTCTTCCAATAACTGACTCCTGTTACACACGAGTGTAAGACCTGCTCACTCTTATTCCAGAGTGTCAGACATGGAAAAAGGGAATTCAGTTACAAGAGAGGAGATTTTAACTGAATGAGAGAAAAAATATGATAAAAGGATGAGCTGTTTTAGAGCTGAGCCAGTAAAGCAGAGAAGTTCAGTCTCCTCTTCATGGATCATCTGAGAGCAAAGACTGAGCAGCCATCAGTCAGAGAAGCTTGAACTGGGATTCCTGCAGAGAGGAGGGGGTTGGGCTAGATGGTCTCAGGGTCTCCTCCTAATTTATAAAGGTTGTCATGCCACAACATGTATCGTATTTTTCAGAGTATAAGATGCTCCAAGATTTTGAAGAGGCAATTTTTTTAAAAAAAGTAGGTAGGTAGGTAGAGGGAGAGAAAGAGAGAGAAATACAGTAGGAAGGGAGGGAGGGAGAGAGAGAGTAGTTAGGTAGGGAGGTAGATAAAAGGATAGGGAGAGAGAGAAATAGAGAGAGCTATAGAGATAGAGAAATACAGTAGGTAGGTAGGTAGAAGGATAGAGAGAGAGAAATAAAAAGAGATAGAGAGAGAAATACAGTAGGGAGGTACGGAGAGAGAGAGAGTAGGTAGGTAGGTAGATGTTTCCAGGTGTATTTATCCATGTGCTGGAGAAGGAAATTGCTGACAATCTTCAGCACCTAAGACTTTGTTTCTGCTGGCAGAGCACTTGATCAATGTAATTCTCATCAACCAGTTAAAGAGCTTTCCAAGAGGGGAAAAAAAAGTTTTTACACTCTGCAAACCTCCCCAAAACAGCCCATTTTTGTGAAAACGCCCCCCTCTTTTTTTTAAAAAAAGTCATGAGTAGCCTTGGGAGGACTTGCAGAGTGCTCCTGGTGGGTGGGGGTGTGGGGCAAAAATGAGCAGTAAGTGGCCCGTTTTTTGCAAAAACAAGCCCGTTTTTTGCCAAAGAAATTGCATGCATAGCCTTATGGAGGCTTATAGAGTGCTGCTGGGAATTGGCGGGGAGACAAAATGGTCCATTTTTTGTTCTTTACTGCCCTCCCCAGCCCCCAGGAGCTCTCTGAAAGCCTCCATAAGGGTATGCACGGCCGTTTTGGTGAAGGGGGCGGGGTTGAGGAGGCAAAAAAATGCTATATTCAATGTATAAGACGCACCCAGATTTTCAGCCTCTTTTTTGAGGGAAAAAGGTGCATCTTATATTCCGAACAATATGGTAACTGTTGTGCTGCTGTTGTTCTAGCCCCACCTATTGACCGGGGGCAGATAAGCCTCACTATAAGGTCTGAAGCCAGACTCCACTTTCTGTCAGCCTTTGGAGAAGACGGAAGCAGCCGTTTTGAACGAGGCCCCTGGTCATCCGGAGATGCCTCCGTCCCTCACACGGAGCATCGCTGGGGAGGTTCCAGCTGCTTCTTTGCTGGCTGTTAGTTAATGCTGCCTATCTCGTCTTTCTATTCGATTTCCACTCTTTCCATCTCCTCAGTTTCACCTGCCCTCTTCTCTCAATAAAGCATCCAGATCCACGCCAGGCTCCCTTTCATTGGAGGAGAATAGGGGGGCTTAGCTGCCTCTCCAGCTGCACACAGACCCACCTGCAATGGGGACGGAAGGAAGGTGGAATTCCACCAGGCTAATCACAAACCCACAAATACAGGAATTTATTTTAAAAAGAATACAGCATTTTCCAATTAGCAGTGCTAAATATAAAAATGCCATGGTATCTATTCTTTGGAACCATTAATTCCCTGAGAAATTGAATTGGCCAGATCTGTTGAGATGGTTCCCCTCCTTCTCCTCTGGATTCCTCCTCCAAAGGATCTAAGATTAATGGATCCATATCGGGACCCCCATACCTGCCATGGCTGCAGCCTTGGAGACCCCAAGATCTTTTCTCCTTCCTTCCTTCCCCTCCTCGATCTGGAAAAATAGGCGGCATTCAAGGCCTGGGCCAGAGTCTTCGTGAAACTGTAATGGTGGTAGTCATTTGGGGCCCTTAATCTGTCCCATTTCCATTGGGTCTGCAGTGGGGCTTTCTGGGTGCATCTTCTGCGGCCTTTGACAGAAAAGACATTCTTTGAAAGAGAACAATGAAAATAATGATCTTGAAACTTTTCTTCCACAAAGAAATAGGATTTAAAGGCAGAATCTTTTGGCCTTCCTTTTCCCAGATAACCAAAGTTCCAAATACTATGGATGTATTTGAGAAGTCTTTGCTTCTTTATTTGATATGCTGCAAAATTTGTGAGGATCCAGACTTTCCCCTCAATGGGTCCTGGCAGACGCATAAATGTTAAATGGAAAGGAAGATTTCTCTCCCAAATGGAATCAAATTCTATGAAGTGAACAAAGATGTTGACTTGTCTCCACTTAGAGAGGAAATCCCTGAGATATGCAGTATATCCAGTTGTTGAGAACAGTTGTGATATAACCACACAAATTCCATTCCTGACAAGCACAGGAGTAAAAGTCCTCATGAAATTCTCTCCCTTTTCTGTGTCTGAAGCAAAGAGGCCAATCAGGGTCCATCTGAAGTGGAGGAGCAGCTGGACAATTGCTGGATACTGGATTCCTTCTTTGGGGAGCATCTGGTGGAAAAAGGGGAATCGACTTTTATCACTCAGAGCCTCTGAAGCTGTTTTATAATTTATCTGAAAAAGCAATTGAAAGGATTAGAGCCGTGATGGGGAATCTGTGGCATGCAGACCGTCCTCTCCTGGCACACCAGCCACCCCAGCCCAGCTCCACTAGCATCCACATGCAGGCACACCTCCTGCCGGCCAGCTGGTTTTGGGGCCTTTGTGTAGGGCCATGGCAGGGGACACATGAGTATGCAGTGGGGGGGGGGGTCACATTGCGCAGGAAACTCCGACAGGCTGGAAGTGAGTGTGGATGGCCTGGCTCTCCAGTGCTTCCTGTTGGAGGCTTCCTTCAGCCTTCAAACAGTTGCAGGGCTTGTTTGGGGTTTTTTTCCTTCCAGGTTGGTGCAGGAGGCTTTCCAGGGCTAAATGGTGCATGGAAAGCGCAGGGTTTCCCCCCCATTATTCCTGAATTGTGGCCTGCTTTGTGGGCGTGGCTTGCCAGCCATGTGACCGGGTGAGAGTGGCTTGACAGTCATGTGACTGGGTGGGAGTGGCTTGACAGTCATGTGACCGGGAGGGAGTGGCCAGGACGATGTCAGCATTCCCAGTCAAGATAGACGTATAAATTACACAGAAAAGAAAGAGGCATCCCTACATCTGAATTTAACTTCAAAGCAGTGGCAACAACCTAAATTCATTAAATAATAATGTTTGTCAGGGCTATGCACTGTTTTTTAATATATAGGAATGTAAAGCCCACAGCATCTACTTGATACTTTTTAAAGCAGCGGCACCTTTTTCCTGGATTCATGAAATATTTACTTTAAAGTGTTGTGGGTGGGTACTATATTTACAGTCTTGTATTCTCTTCAGTACTTTGTTTGGAACAGAATCCAAAGTACCATGCAGTCCTAGCATTTGTACTAAAGCAATCCTTCATTACTGTGGGTGTTTTTCTAACTCATTTAAGAATTGGACTCTCTTTTCAATTTGAAATACAAAAAAGACATTTAAAAAACTTTGCAACATTGTAACAACAACACTGCTACTTCAGAAGCTAGAAGCTTTGTGTATTGGAAATGAAACACTTTACTTTCTCCCACTGATAATCTTGGCTCGGCATTTCAAGATCTTACTGCTTGTTTATTGAGAGCGATAAGAAGAAAATCTCACAGATGTTCCTTTGAGGTACTTCTAACCAGAGAGAGGTGAAGATGAAATGATTATTGTGAATTGAAATCTAACCTTTGCTAAAAACTTCTAAGCTAAAATAGCAGTGTCCATTAGTTGAAAACAATGGGGCAATTTTAACAGGAGAAAGAGGCTTTAAGTCTGCAAAAGATATTCTCAGAAATACAGAAATTATCAAATACACGTGAGAGGATTGAGAAGAAGTTGGATGATTTAGTACAATTAACAGCAAAATATGACGGAGAAGTTAAAGAGGATTATCAAATGGATAAAGTGGCAGTTAAAATTCAAAAAACTGAAGAGGAAAATGAATATAAAGAAACTAAAACTCTTGATATTTATGGTGATTGGTTTGTCTCTGAAAATGGAAAGAGTGGAATATTGAAAGAGGAATTAAATGGAGGGGAAACTTATTTCAGATGGCAAGATACAGAAGAAGAAAAAATAAAAGAATTTATGGATCTGGGGGGACTCCAGCCACGAAGATCACCGAGTTAGTAAAGTTGATGATAGGCCACCACTATGAGTTCCTCAGATTCATCGTGGCCCCTAGAATGCAGGAGTCAATTATCTTGGGACTTGCATGGCTGGACAAGTGGTCACCCACTATAAAGTGGGAGGATGGCATTAGAAAATTGATTATTAGATTTGGGCCGTTACCACCGGTGGAGCCAAAAGGCCACCCAGGAATGATTGGACCCAAAAGCCCAAACCATCCGGAACCTGCAGCACCCGCAGCAGACAACAAACCTCTGGGGATCCAACGAGTCCCAAAAATCTACTGGGATTTGGTGGAGATGTTCAGTGAGGAAGACGGAAACTACCTTCCACCTCACCGCCCCACAGATTGTGCAATAGACTTCAAACCTGGGGCAACCTTACCAAAGCCAAAAATGTACTGTATGACTCCCAAGGAAATTATTGAATTGAGGAAGTACATTGACACCAATTTAAAAAGGGGGTTTTATTGAACCAGCGAAGTGAAAAGTAGTGGCTACAGTGCTCTTCAGAGAAAAGAAAGATGGTGGAGTTCGCCTCTGTGTGGATCTAGAGCCTTGAATGCAGTATGTGAAAAGAACACCTATCCCCTCCCCCTCATGAAAGATATGTTGAACCACTTGGCTAAAGGCAAGATCTTCACCAAGCTGGACTTGAGAGAGGCGTATTACCGCATACGAATCTGAAAGGGGGATGAGTGGAAGACCGCTTTTAACACTCCCCTGGCCAGCTTCCAGTACAAAGTCATGCCTTTTGGACTACAAGGGGCACCCGCAGTCTTCATGCAGTACATAAATGAAGTGCTACATGACCACCTGTACCACGGAGTACTCGTTTATTTAGATGACATCTTGATCTTATCTGAGACACTGGAAGAACATGTGAAACTGGTACGGCAAGTCCTGAAAAAACTTGTAGCTGCCAAACTATACACAAAATTGTCGAAATGTGAGTTCCACAAGACCTCTCCAGATTACCTGGGGTATTGTATCTCCAATGAAGGGGTAGAAATGGATCCAGGAAAAGTGAAAGCTGTGTTAGATTAGAAACCTCCAAGTACTCGCAAACAACTACAAAGCTTCCTTGGATTTGCAAATTTTTATAGACAGTTCATTCCAACTTTTGCAGAAATTGCCCTACCATTGACTGAGCTATTAAAGACAGGCCCTTCCTAAACAAAGCCAAAAGCAAACCAACCACTAAAGTGGACAATGGACTGTCAAAAAGCCTTTGAGAAATTAAAACAGCTCTTTGCCCAAGAGCCCATATTGCAACACCCCGACCCAGAGCGACCATTCATAATCCAGACGGATGCCAGTGATGTAGCGATAGCCATGGTACTACTGCAAAAGAGTAAAGAAGGCCACCTCTTGCCATGTGCTTACATCTCCAAGAAACTCACCGCTACTGAAAGAAGGTGGGCCATTTGGGAGAAAGAGACATTTGCAATCAGGTGGAGCATGCTCACCTGGAGACATCTCCTAGAAGAGGGGCATATACTGTTCGAGGTCTGGACTGATCATAAAAACCTCGAAGCTCACACATGCATTCCAAAAAATACTTATGATATTTGCACAACCACTTGCTTTGCAGTTCTTGTCTTCTTAACTGATGGGAGACTGAAACCCAATAAATATATCTCCAATAAAAAAGAATAGTATGTCAGAATACTGAAAAACTCAGCCAAATGGGAAAATGCAAAGAAAAAATATTGGACCTCCTGCTAAGAAGCAACAATGTATATATAGTATGTACAATTCTTTTAGTTAAATTACTGCTGAACAATTTATAATAGTTGCATCACAATATTATTCTAAAATATTTGCCACTACTACCCTACTTCCCAGATGTTCACTATTGTCTCTTCCTCCCCCCCAAGATTTAAGAGCATGTGAAATAGTTTTGATGAAAGTTGCATGATATGAAACTTCTCTCCTTTGAAATGTTTAGTTTTAATTCTCCAATGAATCCAAAGGAATGTTTCACGCTTCCTTGTTACACAGCATTTGTTTTCCATAGCTCTCCCCAAAACCAACCAAGGAAGATAAAACCACTGAAATCTAGTATTGTTGTGCATTGCTTTGCACTAAATTATCTGTATAGTAAGCCAAAAATAGTTTAAGATTATAATTAGCCCACCTGTTTCCCTCATTAACATGCAAATACATTTTTCTTGTTCAGAGACTGCATGAGAGATTTCCCAGTCTTTGTAAAATATCACATTAAATCCACATAACTACTCAAGTTTGTTTTCAGTATGCGCAAGGAAGGAGCAGGCACTATCTTTCAACACTTAGAAGTCCAACAATAAGCTTTTATTCTTACATCAAGTTGAACTGACTTGCCCTTTCCAGAGCTAAGGTGCATTGTTTTACCCAAGCAAACAGGAATGCTTTGTAAGGTGAATTATTATTCCACCAACACAGCATACCATACTCACATTCCTCTCCACCAAGGGTTGCTAACTTATCTTTTCTTTCAATCAAATGCAGATTTTCTTCTCCCCCCCAACCTTTAAAGAAATAATAATTACTTCCTCACTGAAGCCTCAAGATTTGGGGGCATTCAGAATAAATATTCCCAGTTTCCACAACTCACAGAAAACCGAACCTTACTTAGAAATAAACCCAGCTGGTTTC
The DNA here is from genome assembly GCF_964273705.1 of Natrix helvetica. Lineage (NCBI taxonomy): Eukaryota > Metazoa > Chordata > Lepidosauria > Squamata > Natricidae > Natrix > Natrix helvetica. Next base: position 130,410,156 of record NC_138551.1, read on the forward strand.
GGGTCTTTGTATCTTGTACTTTTCAAGTAAGGTGCAACCACACAACTCTATGCATGTTTATCCAGTGTAACTGTTCATTGACTCTTCTCCCCTAAAAGTTCAGCCAGGCTTGCCATTCCCAGTCAAACCACTTCAAAGGCAAAGAGACTGTTCTCCTCGCCCTCCTGAGGGCAGCTGGTCACCACCTCCATAAGACCCATCATTACCCAGAGCTCTCCTAAGTGAAGCACTGACCTCTTAGCCAGGTAAATTTGTTCTTTTCTAAAGGAAGGGGGCACTACGAGGTGGAGGAACAAGAGAGCCACTTACATCTCACCTGTTGAACTTTGCTAAACGGGGTGCCCACTCTGCCTTTTGCCCCTCGGCGACAAAAAAAAGCAGGAAGGAGAGCGGGTGCTTACCTAGAGAGAGCCACATCGCTCGGGGCCACGCAGGACTGACCGTCCATTTCTATTTACGATGGCTGGTAAATTCCAGGTCGAAGTCCGGCGGAGGCAGGAATGCAAAAAACAATGCCTACTACTCCCTTGCAAGGGGAGCGAAGGAACCCACCTGGGTCTTTGATCCCGACTCACCTGTCTGGAGCCGCCGAAAGCTTTAAACTCTGGTGGTGGTGCTGGTTTCCCGCAGCTTCGGCATCCCTGAAAGGCAACTCCGCATTCTCCCTTTCCTTGTCCCCTTCTCCCTTCAAAAGCTGTGAGGTGTTTTCTTAGCACCAGTTGCCCAGGTGGCACGGCCCTGCATGCTTGCCTCCTCCTCCCTCCTCCTCCCTCCCCAAAGACTCTTCTCCTCCTTCCCGAAGCTCAGTGGGAGCTGGGCACAAGGGTTGGCAGGATGCTTTTGAAACCACATCTTGGAAAACTTCACCAGGAAGGGAGGCGGGGACATCGTGAAACTAGCTTAGGGGGCTCGCCGCTCTGCACAACCTACTTCCTGCTGCCCTCGTGCTTTGCTGGTGGTCAGGTCTCCTACTCCTAAGCCAGTTCGGGGAGATCCTAGGAGGCCGGCCATGCCATGCAAGCTATCATCCGCCACCCCCGTGCTTTGCTGTTGGCCAGTCCTCCTAGGCAAGTTTGGGGAGGTCCTAGGAGGCCGGGCACGCTGTGCAAGCTACCCCCCCCCAAGTGGTGACATAATGGGCAGGGGGAGCGAGCGAGGGGGCCGGGGCAGGCATTCTGGTACTGTCCCACAGGACGAAGGGGTTATAAAACGTATGGTAGATTTCTGGAACCTCTTCTACCATACCGAGTAGAACTGGGAACCACCCACCCCTGATTGCAAACAGCTATTTCCAGTGGGGTGAACAGGACAAAGCAAGTGGGGAAAATAGTGTCCTTTGCTATATTTTCAGTCTGAATTAGACCATGGCAGGGTCCCTATGGAAGAGATCTTTTAAGGATCATTATGTATTCATAGTAAAGCAACTAACTTAGCTCTGTTCTTAAATGCTAAAGCTGTTGCACATAAAAAACAGAGGAGCTCTGATCAACTACCAGAGCCATCATTTTGACAGTTTTGCTGCACTGTAGTCTGTCTCCATGAAATGCAAGCATAGAATAAACTGAGCCTGGTTTGTTCTCAGTCTTTTCAGTGGCCACAAACTACTAGCAAAAGTGGCATTTGATCACAAGGCAAGGAATGTTTCCCCTTTTGCATTGGAGCATCCAAGAAGGGACAGGAAAGACCAAGAAAAATAAGGAAAGCGGGGTAGAGAACAAGGCAGCAAAAAGAAGGAAAGAGGGGAAGAAAGAATGAAGAGGGAAGGAAAAAGAAAGGAAGGAAGGAGATTATAATGAGAGAGGGTGAGGGTGTGAGGTAAATCCTGCCTTAGCACTTGATCACCAACAGCCCTGCTGCCTTTTACCATCCTCTTCTCCCCTCCTCCTGATTTCTCCTGGTGGTCTCCCATCCTATCATTGAGGATGCTTTGGTTACAAAGCTAGGTCTTGTAAGGAGAGGGACCCACATATTTTGCCCTCCTGCACACACGATGGGCAACCAAGAAGAGTGAGCATAGCAGCAGTGGGAGTATGCCTACCATGGCCTCCAAAGTCAACCACAATGGGGCCCTCATTGAAATTGAGTTTGACACCCCTGAACTGACAGATTACTTGAGTGATGCATGTTTGCTCTCAAACTTCCAAAGTATGAGTCAAGTTAGAAAAATTATCAGCATGCATATAATAGCAAAAGTCACATTAATCAAAAGCATGCCAAAGGCAAACGTTTACCTTTCAATGAAAAGGTGTTTGTATCATTGAAAGTGCTGTTATTGTGTGTGTGTGTGGGGGGGGTTTTCAGACAAAAGAAGTTAATCATGTATGAGTTGTTTTTCTAAACTAAAACCTCATTATTCAGGTTAAATTGCTGTTTTGGCACTCCGAGATAAATAAGTGGGGTTTGGGTTGTGTTTGGGCATTCGGTCTCTAAAAGGTTTGCCATCACTGGATTAGAGCATACACAGAGTGTAACCTAATTCAGCTTTTGTTAAATTGCTGTTGAGAGAAGCTCCATTGTAACCTAACATGCCAACTACATAGATAAAACCTCTAGGCAAATTCCCAAGCTTAGCCTAGCAAAGTAACTTCTTGTGAAAAGTAAAATGTGGATTCTGCCAAGTAGCCTTGCTTGTAACCCAAAATGTGTGTTCAGCATTCCCTAACAAAGAACTGAGTTATATGCCAGAAAATAGATTTCTTTTCCCTTCTAAACCAGATTTCTCTCAGAGCACTGAGAGAAATCGTGAAATTTATGTGATATCAATTTATATTTCCATAGCAATGACATTCTGTGCAAGTTGTGTGAGCTGTAAGATGTTTGGAAATGTTTTTGGCACATGCCTGTTTTTCTCTCTCTGCCTGCTCTGTTAAGGTGGGAGACAAAAAGGTCATCCAGTATTTTGCTTTCTGCAGAAATAAAAGCGGATAATCAGTAGCCTCATCTTCAGAGTTTCATTGGACTTATCAGATTCTGAGCTGCATTCAAAAACCTTACACGATAAATGCTGTGTTATATTTAGGGTCAGATCAAGGCCAAAATATTAGATTTTAATAAATCCAATCTTGTTCTCATGAAAGCATTAGAATCATTTGTTAATTAGACATTGTTTAAAATATTACAGACAAAATATTAGCAAGATTGTATTATAAAAGTGGAAAATAATAAATAAATTAAAAAACTATAAACAATGTAAAACTTATTACTGCATCACACTCCTACAATTTATTGCAATTATATTGACATGTGCAAATGCCAATTGAAGTACTCTATTCCAATAAAGGGCCTACTATAATTTTTGAGGATTGCTGCATATCAGTGGTAAGTTTCAAATTTTTTAGAACCTATTCTGTAGGTGTGGTCTGTTTTGTGGGAGTGGCTCGGTGGTCATGTGTGGGTGGGCATGGCCAACTTGGAAAATGTGGTGAAACTCACTTAACAATCCTCTTGCTTAGCAACCAAAATTTTGGGCTCAATTGTGGTCATAAGTTCTCCTTCCTTCCTTCCTTCCTTCCTTCCTTCCTTCCTTCCTTCCTTCCTTCCTTCTTTCCCTTTGTCTCTCCCTTTTTCTTCCTTTCTTTCATCTCTCTCTCCCACTTTTCCTTTCTTCTTCCTTCCTTCCTTCCTTCCTTCCTTCCTTCCTTCCTTCCTTCCTTCCTGTTTCCTTCTTTCTCTTTCTCTCTCTTTCACTTTCTGTCTCTCTCACTGTGTAGCTCTTTGTCTCTCTCTCTCCCTCCTTCCCTCTCTGTCTCTCTATGTCATTCTCTCCCTGTGTCTCTCTCTCTGTCTGTCTCTTTCCCCTCCCTTCTTCTCTCTGTCACTGTGTGTGTATATGTATGTGTATGTGTGTGTGTGTGTGTCTGTCTGTCTGTCTCTCACTCACTCACTCACTCTCTGTCTGTGTGTCACTTTCTGTTTGTCTCTCTTTATCTACCTGTCTCTCCCTCCCCCCTCTCTGTTTCTCTGTCTGTGTGTGTGCGTCTGTCTCTCTCTCTCTCTGATTCCCTCCCTCTCTCTATCTGTCTCTCTCTCACTAACACACACACACACACACACACACTGTGGTCACCTTGTTGAGTGTTCCTATCACATTTGAAACACTCAACAACTGGCCTGCATTTATGGTTTTTTGCAGCATTCTGCAGTCATGGGACCAAAATATATGGTTAAAAGTACGTGGCAGTGGCATTTTTCCCTGGGAGGCTCCACAGAACATCCTAAGACTGATGCCACCACACCTGCCCTCTTCGGGGAGAAGCTCTCTTCGGCAGGTCCTCTTCAGAAGGACAAGGCCCCCCTGGTCCCCCTCCTGTTCCTCCTCTTCCTGCCCCCATGGATTGGTTCCTGAGTCATCGCCAGCAGCACAGAGACTCGCCAGTTCCCTGCCATTGGTCCTGCAGTTCAGGTCAGCGGCTTTGTTCCCACTCTCTCCCCGCCTGGTTCCTCTTTTTATGTACTTCCTGAAAGGTAGCTGCTAGTGGCCCAAAAGACGCCGTGGAAAACATATGCGCATGAACACCCCACACAATTACACCCCCAGAGTCTCTCGGAGGGAAGCCTCTGCACAAGCCCGGGGGAGTGAGAACAAGTTCCCACTGTTACAAAGGCCGTTACCATTATCTGGACAGTCATTGATTTGTTCTCAAAACAGGCTTATGAGGGACAGAATTGTTAAGTAATTAAGCTCGCCATTAGGAGAGCGACTATGCAGAGAAGCGTAATGAGAGTGATTACGCACAAACCAGCATACAGAGACACTGAATGCTATCTTCTTGGCATCATCCTCATCATCTGGATCCCAAGAAGTCATGTCTGGTGGATTCTGTACAGCATCCCACAATCCCTCAGTACACAGGAATAAGCTGCAGTTCATTGACCAGGAAACATAGTTTGTTCCATCCAACCGGGTTATCAGTGATAAATTTGCTGATGGTGCGTGTGCCATCTTCTCCATAATAGTAAACGCTTATAAACTAAAGAGCTATCTGTATACGGTATTGTGTATCAACACCAACTCTCTTTTTAGCTACGTCTGGTACACTCTGGGCCCATCACCAGTGTTAAATAATTAAGCTCCCCGCTAGGAGAGCGAGTATGCAGAGAAACGTAATGAGAGTGGTATGGAAGAACACGCACAAACCAGCATACAGAGACACTGAATAGTATAAATATATAGTAGTTTACTATGTAGAAATATAGAAGTATTCAGAATCTGGTTATTAGTCCAAGTCATACATGGGTCGGTAATTCAGTTATCAATATTCTCAGTTTAACACACAACACAGCTAAACAGTAGCAAACCACAATACCTCAAAATACACCAACCAGCTTCTAACAAAACAGAGAGCAAGAGATCTAACAACCATTCTAGCCTCCTCTTATAGCTGCTTGAGGTAATAAACCAATTACATCTGTTAAGCATTTAAAGTAACAGATACATTTGTTACAATCATGGCTTATATACTTTGCCAAGCCAAGCCTAGGGTTACATCCCTAACAGGAATCTTCACTGAGGGACAGTAAAGCCCTATCCGTCAGAGGCAGCAGGACCAAAGCTCCTCTCTCAACTGGCCCTTCCTCCCTTTGAGGGTGAGGGACCTGGCTGCCCCGCTGCCTCTGGAGCCTTCATAACGGCGAAAACTTGTTCTCACTTGCCCGGGCTTGTACAGAGGCTTCCCTCCAAGACTCTCTCGGGCTGTAATTGTGTGGGTGTGTGCACACGCATATGTTTTCCATGGCATAGGGCCACGGCCATCTTTTGCGCCACTAGCAGCTACCTTTCAGGAAGTGCATAAAAAGAGGAACCAGGAGGGGAGAGAGTGTGAACAAAGCCACTGGCCTGAACTGCAGGACTAATGGCAGGGAGCTGTCGAGGTTCTGCACTGCCGGCGATGACTCCATAGCCCATCTGTGGGGGCAAGAAGATGAGAAATGGGAGGGGGACCAGGGGGGCCTCATCCTTCTGAAAAGGACCTGCCAAAAAGGGCCTGTTCCCAAAGAGGACAGATGTGGTAGCATCCATCTTGGGATGTTCTACGGAGCCCCCCCCCCCCCAAGGAAAAATGCCGCTGCCAGGTATTTTTAAGTGGGAATGGCTTTTTAAACAGGTGCCTGTCAAAGAAAAGAGGACAGTGCACACCACGAGGGTTTGTCCAACAGCCAAAGAAGGAACAGGAGGTGAGGATTCATTGGACAAGCCCACGGCCTTTGCTGCTCTCTCCTCTGACAGCTGCCTCGTTTCCAATGAAGGGAGTAGGGAATCCATGCAATTTCCTCCCTCTGCATGGATTTCCCACTACCTTCATTGGAAAAGAGGCAGGTATCAAAGAGCAGAGGACAGCGCACGCCACGTGGGCTTGTCCAACAGCTGAAGAAGGAACAAGAGGCGAGGATTCCAGTACGGGGACTCCGGAAGAACGGGTACGAGAAGGTATGCTAAATATCACCAAACCCAGCCCTGCTGCGTATTTTAATGCTTCGATAGCCCAGATTCTTTGTGGAGGAATATTTTTAACTTCTTCTCCAGTTGTACAAGAAACAGGGAGACCTCAATTCCTAATACAATTTGTCAGTAGTACAATCCAAGATTGGTCTTTAATTGAAGTTTTGTCTGTTCTAACAGCCACCACAATTTTCAGTGTCTGTCAGTTTCCATAGATTAAATGCCAATATCCACATTTTCTGATTTTACAGTGTAACAACATGTTCCAATAGGTATTTAGCATGCTAAGCATATGTACCTATAACAGAACTTATAACAAAATAACAGGGTTGGAAAGGACCTTTGAGGTCTTCTAGTCCAACCCCTTGCTCTAGCAGGAGACCCTATACCAGAGGTCCTCAAACCCAGCCAATGGGGCCAGATACAGCCCACTAAAGCCATTAATCCAGCCCACGTGGGACCACGAGGCTGCCCCATCCAAATCACTCTGCCCATCCGCTGGCCTCCACCCACCGGTTGAGTGCAGGCCTTACCTTCGCAAACCCCAAGGACTGAAACTACAAAGTAAGACCAAAGCTTTTGGCCAGCAGAGTGCTTCTTTTTAACCAGGTGGCTATCAGAGAGAAGAAGGCAGCGGGTGTCCGTGGGCTTGTGCAGCAGCCGAAGATTGCCTGGTTAAAGATCGCCTGGCTAAAAAGAAGGACAAGGTTCTGCTGGTCCAGAACCCATCCACTGGGGGAGGAATCCCCTCCAATGTTCCCTCTATTTTTTTTCAGTGTGAGCAGAAAAGTATAGTGTTTGAGCAGCACATTTCCATGCCTGAGCAGCACCTGAATTTTTTTCACAGGTATCACCTAAGACAACAACGAAATCAATATTATTTGAAACTCAAAGTTGTTTATTCAAGGTACCCGCTTAATTAAAAGTGTTATATAGTATCACGTAACAACGCTCCTGCTTAGCAACCAAAATGTTGGGTCAGAAACTCTGGCATTTGAAACACGCAAATCTTTTTTTTAAAAATATATTTTTATTATTTTTACATTTAAAACAATGCAATACCGCGGAGTCGGAGTGACCATACATTCACATTATGTACAGCTAGTTTCAACCATTAACAATTAATCTACTTAATACATTGTCTATCCTTCTGTCCAATCACAATATATACATTTGTTCCAGTCTTGTCATCTTGTCTTATAACAATCATAAAATCTGTTCCATACTTCAAAATATTCTGATTCCCCTTTATTTTTAAGTTCAAGAGTGAGCCTATCTGCTTCTACACAGGCCAAAACTTTTCTGATTATATCAAGCTCTGATGGTGTGTTTTCTTTTTTCCAATACTGTGCATATGTTATGCACACTGCAGTTAGTATATGTATAATTAAATAAAGGAAGCACGCAAGTCTTAAAGCTGTCAAGTTACAAGATCCTTGCATCCCTAACCCTTTAGGAAAAAAAAAACCCAAGGGGTCTTCAAACCTGACAGCTTGAAGACTTGTGGACTTCAACTCCCAGAATTCCTCCTCCAGTCATGTTGGCTCAGGAACTCTGGCATTGAAGCATGCAAGTCTTAAAGCTGTCAAGTTGCAAGACCCTTGCACCCCTAACCCTTTAGAAAAAAGAAAAAACCCAAGGGGTCTTCAAACCTGACAGCTTGAAGACTTGTGGACTTCAACTCCCAGAATTCCTCCTCCAGTCATGTTGGCTCAGGAACTCTGGCATTGAAGCATGCAAGTCTTAAAGCTGTCAAGTTGCAAGATCCTGGCACCACTAACCCTTTAGAAAAAAAAAAACCCAGGGGTCTTCAAACCTGACAGCTTGAAGACTTCTGGACTTCAACTCCCAGAATTCCTCCTCCAGTCATGTTGCAGCGACGTGTTCTGCGTGGATCTGCTCCATCTTCGGTTTTTTTCACAGGGGGCAGGGCTGCCACTGAAGATGCCAACGAGCCCCTGCCGCCACCAGAATAACAGCTGACACTTCCTCCTCCTCCTCCTCCTCCTCCTCCTCCTCCTCCTCCTCCTCCTCCTCCAACAGCACCACCACATTTGCTGCCCAACGCTGCAGCCAAGGTGAAGCCACCAAGGCTCCCGCTGGCGCCCCCGCCCGTGGCAGCGGCACGTCCCCCTCCACTCGGAGCACCTGAGGTGGGCACCGCGTTACCCCTGCTGCCTTCTCCTCCTCCTCCGCCGTGCTTTTGAGAAGCCATGAGGCCTTTTTCCCCTGCTCCCGCCCCCTCTGCCACCTTCCTACTGGCTCCCGCAGCCTCATGGCTTCTCAAAAGCACAGCAGAGGAGGAGGGGGCAGGGGTAACGCGGGGCTCAGCTCAGGTGCTCCGAACGGAGGGGGAGGCGCCGCTGCCATGGGCAGGGGCACCGGCGGGAGCTTTGGCGGCTTCACCTTGGCTGCAGCGTCGGGCAGCAAATGTGGTGGTGCTGTTAGAGGAGGAGGAGGTGGCAGCAGATATTCCGGTAGTGGCAGGGGCTTTGGGGGTTTACTTTAGCCGCAGAGCCGGGCGCAAACAGCTAGGATTGGCCGCCCACAAAGGACCTCCCCGGGCTTGCTTTGCTGAACTACCGTCAGTCACTCTGCGCTCATCAAAACAAGTCCGGGGAGGTCCTTTGCAGGCAGCCAGTTCTAGCCGCCTGCAAAGGACCTCCCCAGCCTCTGGCGCCTGTGACAGTAGAAATCACTGCGTGGCAGTTGGAAACTGCTGTGCGGTGTTTTCGTGCCACGTGCGCGGCCACATAGCCGCGCACCTTAGAGGGAACAGTGATCCCCTCGTGTACCTCGTCTTCCCGGATGGGCTGGTAAGGGGACAGAAAAGGTTGTTCTCCAATCCCAGGTTTCAGCTTCCTGGCTTCAGTATCTCTTTCCAGCTTCTTCTGTTGAACCTGCAATTAAGGTTCTTTTTTATGTCTTAGGAAAGATCGCCTGGTTAAAAATAAGGAGGAGGCTTCGCTGGTCCGGAGCCCATCCAGGAAGATGAGGAACATGAGGGGGATCTCTACCCCCCCCCGGATGGGCTCTGGACCAGCGAAGCCTCCTCTTTCCAATTGGGGGGATCCATGCAGAGGATTTCTCCCCCACCCCCAATTGGAAATGAGGTGGCTTTCAAAGCAAGGCAGCATCCCCCTGCAGAAGAAGGAACAGGAGGGGAGTTCGCACCAGCCGCCGGTTGGGCCATGGCAACCCTCCACCCGCCCACCCACCTAGCCCCGCTGTTCTGGCCAAGTAGCACACGCAGCTGCTGCTTACCTTGAAGGTGACATCGTGGAACTTGCCGCTGAGGGAGGGCCGGCTGGCCAGCGCTCCCCACCCCTCTGCTGGCTGCTCCCTCCAGGGCCGTGCCCGCGCCTCTGCCCAGCCCGCCTGCTGAGGAGGAGGAGGAGGCAGAGGCGCATTGCTGGGCAGTGGGCAGGATGGAGGTGGGTGCAGTGCTGCTGCCCTTGCCCTTGGGGCTCTTCTTAAGGGACATGCTGGCTGGTGTTGCTTCAGGGCACCCTGACCACTGGCTCCTCCATGCGCAGCCCCTTCCCCCCCAAAAAAAGACCGTTTTCTTTTTTAAAAATGCCTCTGCAGATGATCTTGAAAACCTGCAAGGTTGCTTTGGGAGGGGACAGAGGGGTAGCATTCCCCCCCCCCCGTCCCTAGGCACCTGCAGCCTCAGAGCCTGCAGCGACTTGCACAGTAAAAACAATTAAGAACTTATCACGCTTGTGAAAAGATTTTCTTTACTGTGCAAAGGCTTGCTTTAAAGCTGCAGGCTCCAAGGCTGCAGGTGCCTAGGGAGGGGGGCAGGGGGAATCAGCCCCCTCCAAAAGCAACCTCGCAGGTTTTCAAGATCGTTCAGAGAGGCGTTTTTTAAAAAGAAAACCCTGAAAAAGATGCAAGATCTGGAGAGATGGGGAGGACAGTCTTTTGGGGAGGGGTAAATCCCCAGAACCAAGTTGCCGAGCCAGTACCCTGAAAAGAGCCGTGCTTGGCAGCTGCAAAGCACGTCATGAGGGGCAGAAGTCCCTGAACCCAGCGTGGAGCCTAAGCAAAGGAGGAGGCGGAGAGCTAGGCGGAGGAAGGGGGAAACTACTGCTACAGCTGGAGCTGCATTGCCCTGCTGGATTCAGGGACTTCTGCCCTTCATGCTGCGCTTTGCAGCCACTGGAGCCCTGCACTGACCTCTTTGGGCAACCTGGTTCTGGGGGGGGGGAGGGATTCCTCCCAGCACAGCAAAGAGGTCTGTGCAGGGAACCAGTGGGGGGGGGGGCATGCCCTGGAATGCCCCCGTGCTTTGCTGGTGGCCACGCCTCCTAGGCAAATTCGGGGAGGTCCTAGGAGGCCGGCCACGCCGCACAAGCTACCGCCCGCGAGCGGCGACAGAACGGGCAGGAGAAGTGAGTGAGGGGGCAGGGCAGGTATTCCGTGATGAACCTCTTCTAACCGGTTCATTAGATTTCTGGAACCTCTCTACCGAAGAGGTTAGAACCGGCAGAAACCCACCCCTGGCGCAGTGGCATACACACTGGGCAACTCCTCTTCCAGATTGTGTCCCTGACAAAAGCACTTGGTGCTGTAAAGGTTCTCCATCAATACACTATTCCAAGGGTGGTTTTATCAAGGCATTAGAAAGTGGTACCAATACTTCTCATGATTTTGATTCTCTCCTTCTGTTGATGCAGCCTAGGATTGCAGTGGCTTTTTTGGCTACTGCCACACATTGTTGGCTCACATTTGAAAGATTGTCCACTAAGATTCCAAGATCCCTCTCACAGTTCCTGCTATTGAGCCAGGTTTCACCTAATCTGTACCTGTAAATTTGGTTTTTCTAGCCTCAGTGTAAGACTTTACTTTTCTCTACACTGAATTTCCTTTTGTTAGATAGGCCCAGGGTTCAAGTCTAGATCCACCTGGACCTTGAGCCTATCTTCTGGGATGTTGCCTATTCCTGCCAGTTTAATGTCATCTGTAAATGTGATGAGTTCCCCATTTCTCCCCTCAACCAAACCATTGATGAAGATGTTGAAGAGGACTGGGCCTAAAATGGTTGTGCTGCTTGTTTCCCTCCATGTAGACGTAGTTCCATTGAGTACCACCCACCACCACCCACCACTCACTTTTCCAGATGGAGAAAAACACATACAAACCTGTGGGACTTTGTAGGTGCCTCCTAACGTTGAAGCCTGGATGGAGATGTCCCTGGCAGCTACATCAAGAAAAGCCATGAGGTTGTCCTTCCTTCCACAGCCGTAGTTGGGGACATTGGCTTCTCCAGTGGAGAGAATGTCCAGCAAGGCATCTGAAGTGTGGAAAGTGCTGAAATAGTTGGTGTGGATGTTGTAGCCAAGTGTGAGATTGTGCAGGAGCTGGAAATTCTTGTTGACCATTTGAATGTTGAAAATAAACCGTAAGCCATTTTGAAAATTATAAATGTCCCTATGGTAAAAAAAAAAAAATGAACAGCAAGAACAAATACTTTTAAAATATATATAATCCTCCAGAAGCCTACTGAGCCTTAAACCAACACTGATCCAAAACCAATGATCAATTATACAAATATGCAAATTGGCTGAGGTATGGCAACTACAACTGGTTCAACCACTACTTTAAATAAAGTTCATTATTCAGGTGATAAATCAAGGATTGAACTGAGAGCGGAAAATAATCTTGAGTCCTTTCAGCTTTTTTTTCAGACCCCTTTTTGAGTCTCTTTCACAAAATCAGACAAAAGAGAGAAGCTATGGAAATCAAAATCATTCAAGAAATTAGACATATTCCCCAATATAGGAATAAATGAAGAATAAAAAACAGGAATGAAGGAGAGTGTTAGAATGGAAGGAGTGCAACTCCATCACCCTGAATGACTTACCAATCACAGAAAACCAACTGAAGAGAAGGAGCCACATTGAAAAGCAACTTTGTATGCAATTTTTCAATTCCACTTAGGACTATACTGATGAGATGGTCTCCTGGCCTATAAAAGCTCTGTGGTCGTTTTCCATCTTGGTGCTCCAAACTCTGCGGGCATTTCATTCTCAGCTTCCCAGAGACTGGATGGGACACCAGCAGCATCAGAAGCAGAAGCAGAAGGTCCATCATTCATGATGTGAATTAATCAATCTCCTTCCCGTTTCCAAAGAAGAGTTAGAAGAATTCAAAGGACTCTCACAAGGTGGAATATGATCCAATTGCTTTCCTAATTGAAACACAGAGAAACACTCAGCTTCACCTGGAATGGAGAGAGACATACATTCAAGAGCACAGACCCTGCCTGTCCCAAAACACCATATTTCTCTGCCCAAAGCTGACACTTTTATCATAATTCTCCTTCTCAGGAGGGATCCCTGGATAATTCAACCAGTTCTTGGACTCAAAGATTGTTGGGAAATTCTCTGGAGGGAAATGAAGGGGAAATAATCCTCATGTGATGCATAATAACAGGGGCGGAGATGCAATTAAATCCATCATCTAGAATCAAGAGGTTTGGGGTCTCCAGGCTTGAAACTGGCTCCAGAGGGAATACACGGCACCTGTGGCTGAAGAAAAAAAAGTAATGTGACATTTGTTGGCATTGTGGTTAAAGAGAAAAATCCCAGATGCCAGTTAATACCAGAGTATGTCACAGATCTGAAATAGATGCCTGCTGAGATGGAACCAAAAATTATTTAATTTGAAAGCTAATGCTCAAGGGCATCACCGGAAAAGGTCTGATGCAATAGTGCAGCCAGTCTGTTGAACAAAATCAACTTTAGTGAAAAACTAGTTACCAGAACTTTGCAGAGTAAAAAAAAAAAAAAGAGACAGAAACACAGAGAGGCTAGAAAAAAAAAAGTGAAAAGAGATGGTGAAATCAAGTCTGCCTCTCATGGATGGATGGATGGAAGGATGGATGGAAATAAAGAAACAACTGAAGGAGATGAAAGAAGAAATTAAAGAGAACCAGGCCAAAATTAATAAGAACTCACAGAGACTGGATCTTTTGGAGGGTGGGGCGGCTGAGATGAGGGAGGGGATGGAAGGGGTGCAGAAGGGAAACAAAGAACTTGACACTCAACAGATGAAAATAGAGTTTGAGAGAATGTCTTTTTATCTTAGATTCCAAAATGTGATGGAGGCAGATGATGAAAACATAAGGGACATCATGACAAGCATTTTGGCTGAATACATCCAGAAAGAGAAACAACAGATGGGGTGGGAAATAGACCTGGTTTATAGAGTGAACTCAGCCTACGCTAGAACACACAACGTTCCCAGGGAGGTACACATTAAATTCCTTAGAAAAAGTACAAGAGATGAAATTCTGAGTGCACAAAGGGGGCAAGCCCTGACATACGAAGATAAGGAGATAACCATTCTGAAACAGATCCCCAAGAAAGTGAGGGGAAAAAGAAAAAGTTATTCGCAATTAGCGAATAAATTATACCAGAAGGGGGTGTGGTTTAGATGGTTGATGCCTGAAGGTATGCTAATATTCTGGGAGGAGACAAGAGTCAGAATTAATACACCCATAGAGGCATAGGCCTTTATGGAAAAAAACAAAGTACTCCTAGAAAAACCAGATGATTCTTCAACATACATACAGGACACGGGAGGGGCCGGAGCTCTGTCGGCGGGGGGAGATGGGGCAATACCGAGAAAGCTCAGATCACAAAAATGAGTAAGAAAATCCACCTGATATAAACTGATCGAAATTATCAACTGAATTTATATGCTGACTATATGTTACTACTTAATAATGAACTTTGTGTAAATGTATACTATGAGTATGGAGGGGGGTGCACCTACCGCACATCGCAGCTGCCAAAATTTGTAACCTTTCCTTTACCTTTTCCCCTTGTAAAATATCAAAAAAATCAATAAAACTTTGTTGTTGTTTTTTTTTTAAAAAGAAAGTTGCCTCTGACATTTTTCCTAACTTGACTTGGACCCAAGCATAGAGGTAGTCCTCACTTAACAACTGCCCTGTTTAGCCATTATTTAGCAGTTATGACAGCACTGAAAAAGTAACATTACGGACAGTCTTTGAACTTATGAGAGTGCCCCCCTCCCCCATCCCACAGTCATGTGATTTCCATTTCCATGCTTCCCCGTTAACTTCCACCAAGCAGTCAATGAAGAAGCTGACCTGAAATTATAAAGTGGAGTTATTGGATGGCTTGCTTAATTGTGTTGTATAGCAACAGAGTTTCCCCTCTCAATTGTGGTAAAGCAAGGATGATCTGTATTGGAAAACACTCAGAGTCATAAATACACACTCCTCTCTGTTTGAAATCTGTACAAAAACTCTGAGCCCATCAACTGCTTTCATTTTCCTATTTAACATATGTATTTATTTAGTATATTTATGTTACTTCACACTCTATAATGTGGAAGTATTATTACCCCCAGGATGAGAAGGGCAGTCTTCTTTTCAGAGATAAACATTCCCTCAATGAATCACACTCATTCAATCTTGATCAGTCATTTTAACCCAAGGGGGGTAATCTGTGTCCCCCCTCCCCCCAATTTAATCTACTCTGAAGAAATCAAACATTTGTCATTGAACTTCAAAGGATCTGGGGCTTTGTAGTCCTTTGAAACCGGCTCCCCACATAAGAAGCTTTTGATGAGATAAAGGAGGGATGCGGAGGGGCTCCCCTGGATGGGCAATGGCTGCAGAAGAGCCAGCCAGCCAACAGGTGAGTATTTCCCTCCCTCTTTCCTCCCCCAAAGAAGAAGAAGAGAGCCTCCCCTCCTTTACTTACCTGCCAGAATCGCAGCTCCTCCTTTCCCTTCGCTCTGCCCAAGAGTTCGAAATCCCCCCCTTCCCACAGGGGGCGCCCTTCCTCCCCATTAGCTGAAGGTTTCAGCCCCATGGAGGGACTAGTGAGCACTCCAGCGGCCGCTGCCACTGCTGCCTCCCCCCAAGGACTCTGCAGCCCCTGAGACGCTCCAGTTCCAGCGCCCTTCGGACTTCAGCCTGGCAGCTGGGCAGAGCTGGAGGGCCAGAAGTGTTAGATTCGGGCAACGAGAGGACAGACTCCAGACGATAGTGACAAACAGCTCTTTATTAGTAGGTAGTAGTGATCCAGCTTGCTACCAGGTCGTGCAGCTCCCCTTTTATAGGGAGCTGGCAGACCTCCCGTCCAATCAGAACAACCCCTTGTTCCCACCCTAGTGGCGGACCTGAGTGGAGACTACAGCAGTTTATGCAAATATCTAACACCCCTCCCCTCTTAGATGGAGTGTTCCGGTTAGTGACAAAATCCTGTAAGTACGCGGGTTTCTGTCTTGCTCGGGTGGACCTGCGTAATTCTGGTTGTGCCTGGACGGGTGCAGGATCGGTGTGTCCTTTTTGTTTCTCCGTCCTGGCTGGGGATTGTAGATTCCCTTCGCTCGGGGACTGCTCCGTTCTTTCGTCGGTCTCAGGTTCCACCCCTGGTTCTGCTGTGCCGTAGTTGTCTACAATGGGCGTGTCGGGTTGTTGTGTCAGCAGTCTTTCTGATGGAATGAGTTCTTCGTTTGATGATCGTAGGTTGGAGTGTTTTAGATGACCTCGGAGTTGGTCGATGTGTCTTTTCCAGTTCCTACCGTCTTCCAATTCTAACAAGTAGGAACGAGGTCCGGTGATGCCTATTACCTTCGCCGGAATCCACAGCGTCCCCCCTGCATAGTTGTGGGCGTATACCGCATCCCCTATGCTAAAATTCCGAATTTTGCTCGTGGAGTCTGGGGGCGATGTGGCAGAGTAATTTGGGTGTAGCCGGTCTAGGTGAGACCTTAGTCGGCGACCCATGAGGAGTTCAGCGGGGCTCCTTCCCATCGTGGCGCTAGGGGTAATGTGTTGGATTAAAAGATAGTGATCGATTCGTGTTTGCCAATCACCCGGGCCCATCCTAGCGAGGGCTTCTTTTGCAGTGCGCACCATTCTTTCCGCCTGACCATTTGACGCCGGATGGAATGGCGCGACGAGGGCATGCCGAATTCCTTGACTAGCTAAATAGGATTCGAATTGCATGGCCGTGAACTGGGGCCCGTTGTCGGAGACCAGGAGGTCGGGCAGGCCGTGCGTGGTGAAAAGTCGCCGTAGTACCTTGATAAACGCCTCTGCCGTGATCGAGGTCATCAGGACTACTTCTAACCATTTGGAGTATGCGTCCACAATTATTAAAAACGTTTGTCCCTGAACTGGTCCTGTGAAATCTATGTGTATCCGCGACCAGGGTGCCTGCGGTTTGTCCCACTCCATAGCGGGCGCTTCAGGGGAAGCTGGTCTGGATTCTTGGCACGGATTGCAAGTGGCCACCCATTCCTCAATCTCTTTGTCCATGTTAGGCCACCACACGTAGCTCCTAGCCAATGCTTTCATCCTTAAGATCCCTGGATGCCCTACATGCAAAGCTTCTAATACATTCCTCCGCAGTTTGTGCGGTACAACAACTTGATCCCTCTACAATAAACAACCTTTCAAAACTGACAGTTCATCACGCTTAGACCAAAACAGTTTGAATTTGGGTCCCACAATCCCTTTGGGCCACCCCCTCCATACCCAAGTTTGCACTTGTCTGATTACGTTGTCCTTAGCAGAAAACCTAGCAACGTCCACAGAAGATACTGGCCCTGTGTCCAAACAGTCAATCAAAAGGACTGGTATTTCTGGAGTGGGGTCGGCCAACAGTTCTGGTAACGGGCAGCGGCTGAGTGCGTCTGCGTGCCCCAACGTAGAACCCGGTCGGTGTACCAGTTTGTAGGAATACGCAGCCAGGAAAACAGTCCACCTGGTCATGCGCGGGGAGAGGGAGACCGGGGTGGGGCAGTTTCCCGCCAGTAGACCCAGCAATGGTTTGTAGTCCGTTATAAGTTCGAAATCGCGGCCGTAGAGATATTCGTGAAAACGCTTGACTCCAGCCACAGCGGCTAACACCTCCCTGTCCAGTTGGCTGTAGTTGCGTTCCGCCGAAGACAATGTTCTTGAGTAGAAAGCGATGGGGGCTTCGTTTCCATTTGGCATTCTGTGGCTGAGTACTGCGCCGACACCGAAAGGTGAGGCATCACAGGTCAACACCAGCGGCAAGGTTTGGCTGTACTGGATTAGCAGAGAGTCGGCCATCAGCAGGTCCCCAGGTCCACTTTGCGTTCTTCACTAGAAGTCGGTGCAACGGCTCAGCGACGGTGGCTTTCTGTCTGAGAAAGACGCTGTAGAAGTTAAGAAATCCGAGGAAGGCCTGCAACTCGGTCTGATTTTGTGGTGTGGGGGTGTCCTGAATTGCCTTAATTTTTTTCGATGTCGGGTGTATCCCCAGTCCATCGATCCTGTAACCCAGGAATTCTACGCTGGGCACGTTAATTTGGCATTTTTCCTTTTTCAGGCGGAGACCCTTTTCTCGAATTCTGGCCAAAACAGTCCTTACACACTTTAATAGTTGCTCCTCATTTGCAGCCGATACCAAGATGTCGTCGAAATAAGGGACGACTCCTGGTATGCCCTGCAAAAGCCATTCCATGACGCTTTGGAACAATCCCGGAGCAATACTTACGCCAAATTGTAAACGGTTGCATTTAAAAACACCCCTGTGCGTCACTATGGTTTGGGCCTCCGCCATGGTGCTATCCACTGGCAGCTGCTGATAAGCTTGTGCCATGTCTAGTTTTGCAAAAAAATTTCCTGGCCCCAACGATTGCAATAGGTGCTGTACTAAGGGCACAGGATATGCGCTCTGTTGTAGGGCAACATTTATTGTGCATTTATAGTCCGGGCAGATGCAGACTGACCCGTCTGGCTTAACCGGGGTCACGATTGGGGTTTCCCAGCGAGCGTGGTCCACTGGTTCGAGGATTCCTTGCTCTACCAGCTTATCAATTTCCTTATCAATCTTGGGACGGAGTGCAAAAGGCACTCGCCTAGGTTTGAGTCTGATAGGCGCCATATTTGGATCCAAATTAAATGAGATTGGTTTGCCCACATACTTACCAAGGCCGGGGCTGAACACATCCTTGAACTCCTTAAAAATTCCTTCAGCGCTGCTGTTACCCACGGCATTGATTCCGGTAACTTCCAGCCCCAGGGCTTCGAACCAATCCAGTCCCAGGAGGCTTTGCAGTGGCGCGCTGGCTACAGTCACAGGCAGCTGGGCTGTGATGTCTTTGAACTGGACTCGGAACGTGCCCTGACCGACGATGGGGACCCTGTTCCCCTGGTAGTCTCGAAGCAGGATGTCTGGTGTTCGTAGTTGGCGCTTCTTTAGGTTCGGAATCGCCTTTTTCATCGCTGACCACGAGATGATCGTCAGTGATGATCCCGTGTCGACTTCAAGCTCGCAAGGGGAGTCCTCCAGGAAGACAGTGAGTTTCAGCTTTTTAGGTCGCTTTGTGCGGACCTGTCCTATCGTTGTGAGATAGGTTCTTAGTGGTTCTCTCTGGGAATACTCTCTCTCGGCTCTCTGGGAATACTCTCTCTCGGCTGACTCCCTTGGTTCTCTTTCTGGGCGCCCTTTGTTTTTTCGCCAAGCCCCTGGGGTGGGCTTCTGTCGGCGATATGATGGCGGTTGCCATGTTGTAGCAGGGACTTCACTCCGACACACCTTTGCAATGTGTCCGATCTTGTCGCAACGCTGGCAAACAACGTCTCTAAAATGGCAGGTAGACCGGGGATGATTCCCTCCGCAGCTTGCGCAGGGCGGCAAACGGGATTCGAATTTTCACACCGGTTTTGTGTGGCTGCTGCGCATGCGATGGCTGTCTTCACACTCGCTGTCCTCGGTCTCCTGATCGGTGGCCACGTGATGCACCCGGGTCTGCCTGGTTCCGGATTGGGGTGCGCTGTACCCGCGTTGCAGCGTTTCCGTAGATTTGTCCGCTGATTCCAAAGCTCTTGCCTCATCTAGCGCAATTTGCAGGTTTAAGTTGGGTTTGGCCAACAACCGTTTCTGCAAAGTAATGTCCCGTAATCCACATATGAGGCGTGCTAGGATGTGCTCATCCAGATCCCTGAATTCGCAATGCGTTGCTGCTTTTCAGAGCGCAGCAACGTACTGGTTGATGGATTCATCCGCCTTCTGGTTCCTCATGTTGAATTCGTGGCGGCGAACGTGGTGGGAAGGTTTTGGCACGAAGTGCGTCTGCAGCGTCTGTTGTAGCGCCGTCCATGTTACCGCGTGGATGGGGGTTGGCTCCGAAAGATCCCTGGCCGTCTCGAAGACCTCTCGACCGCAGTAGCTCAGGAACATGTTCTTTTTCCGGGAGTCCGGCACTCCCGTGAGATCATTTGCCTCGAGGAAGCATTTGAACCTCAGCATGTAGGATTCCCAATGCTCGGCTACTGGGTTGTACGGGGTTGGTGGAGCGTGCATCGCCATCTTGTCTTGCGTTTGAATTTGCCGTGCTGAGATGCCTGCCGGAATTTCCGCCGAATTCCGGGCTGGATCGAATCCGTGGATTCTTGCTTGTAGATCTTCCTCCTATCTGCCTCTCGATCCCATCCTCGTCACCAGTGTTAGATTCGGGCAATGAGAGGACAGACTCCAGACGATAGTGACAAACAGCTCTTTATTAGTAGGTAGTAGTGATCCAGCTTGCTACGGGGTCGTGCAGCTCCCCTTTTATAGGGAGCTGGCAGAACTCCCGTCCAATCAGAACAACCCCTTGTTCCCGCCCTAGTGGCGGACCTGAGTGGAGACTACAGCAGTTTATGCAAATATCTAACAAGAAGGGCCCCTCGGGGAATGTGAAGGTGGCCCTTCGTGACGGCCATTCAGGCAGCTCCGCCTCCCTAGGAAGCTTTTGCTCCCTCCCGCTGGATCCCTTTCTCTTCCACTCCGTCTTCCTGGGGCTGATCGAGGCTCCCGGGGATTTTGGGTTGGTGGTTGAGTTGGACTGGCTGGGTGGGTTTTGCTCAGCTGTGTAAGAGTGATGTAATAAGAGGACGTAACAAATAGGCTCCTCCAGGCACTCCGTGGCAGCTGATGAGGGAGGAAAATGGGAGGAAGGAAAAGACGGGAAAGGGGGGGCGGGGTGGGAGGGAAGGAGACCAACAAAGGAAGCAAAGAGAGCTGCATGGGGGTCTTTTCCGAAGAGGCCATCTGATTGGTTTGATCTCTGAAGTTGTGAGCGGGTCAGGCTGATTCTTCTTCAGTTATTTGTAGTTGCAAAATAATCCAAAGGAAAGGAAAGGTGAAGGGGTTTATTTCAGTTCTTCTTTCCCTTTCTGTTCCCCTTTCTCTTCTTCCAATTTCCCTTCTGCTTCCTTTTCCCTTTCCTTTCCCCTTCCTGCTTGTTTCCTTTTTACTCCGTTTCCCATTTCCCTTTCCCTTCTTCTTCCCCCTTTCCCATTCAGCTGACACAGAATTAAGTCAAATTTCTCAATCATTAGGATAACCTCGATTATCTCGTTGGACAGGAGACCACACAGAAAAGAGACTTTATTTAACAGAGAGAGATGGGCATTCATCATCATTTCAGGCACTTATAAAATATATATGAGAGAAATTAAAAAAGGAGCTGAGAGAGGCCCCCCAGGCCCATCTCTTGCATCACTATTAGCCCAGGGCTCCCATTCAGACGATCGGAGGCTGGAAGACACCAGACTGAGAGGAACCAGCTCAGCGTCTCTTTGAAGGCTGGAGACTTGCGATGCTCCCTACAAAGGACTCTGTTCCCTTGAGACCTACCAGTCCCTCTGGGGAGGCAGCGCTCTGGATAAATGGGGGGGGGGGCAAGTGGGAGCTGTCCTGGGGGCGAGTCCTGGAGCTGCAGAGCGGAGGGAAAGGAGGAGCTGGGATTCTGGCAGCCTGGGAGGTGGGGAGGAAAGGAGGGGCCTCTCTTATTCTCTGGGGGAAGAAAGAGGGGGATTTAATCCTGCTGGGATTGAAAAGAAGGCCCAAGGGACCCCGGTCAGTCGGTCAGTCAGGGCCACTCAGGAGCCTCCATGGTCTTTGGGGGCTGCAAAGGTCTGGAGGGGGAGGGACCGGCTCTACCTCAACCCCAAGAAAAGCATAGTTTTGCCCCCCCCCCATGTGATGTCCTGTCATTTTTATGCGCCCCTCCCCAAGTGAGAGGACACCTCTCCTTCTCCGGGGGTAGTTGGGGAAGTGAAGAAGGGCTGGCTGTGTCATCACTGCCCCCACCTGCCCCTTCCAAGGATACAGAAGATAGGGCGGGGGGGAGAATGAGTTAAGGGGCCTCGGGGCAACTGCCGCTAGGAAAAGCAGAGGCAAAAAGGGGGATTTTCTCTCCTTGGGGGGCAGCGCCCCTCGGCTGCCCCTCCAGGGGCTTCTCGGCAGGCAGAAGGACCGCCGCCCTCGGAGTGCCCGTTCGGACAAAGACCGGGGAAGTGATGGGGGGTGGGGGTGGAAGTGGAGGGGGAGAAAGTCGGGTCATCCTTTCAGATCATGGGGGGGGGGCAGAATTGAGAAAGCGCAAATCTGCAGCTGAGGAGAAGCTCCAGGGGATGCGGCAGCTCTTCCAGCCTTATTTGGATGCAGCCAAGAAAAGGGGGGGATGTTGACACCTTCAACCCCCCCCCGAGGAGATTCCCTTCCCTCCCTCCTCCCCCCCT
This sequence comes from Natrix helvetica, assembly GCF_964273705.1. Classification (NCBI taxonomy): domain Eukaryota; kingdom Metazoa; phylum Chordata; class Lepidosauria; order Squamata; family Natricidae; genus Natrix; species Natrix helvetica. The sequence continues at coordinate 130,432,127 of NC_138551.1, forward strand.
TCCAAGAGCCTCCAACGTTGCCCCCACCCACCCCCATCCCCGCCGCTGCTGCTCTTGGCCTCTCCTCCTCCCTCCGCGGAGCCGGGCGCCGTTTCTCCCTCGCCCGACAGCTGCACCCTTGGACGGAGAGAACGTGTCTCAGAGTCCGGCGGTGCCTGATGTGCTCCTCCCAAGACCGGCTTCCCCGCCGCGCCCTCCGCAGTGCCTGCCCACTTTGCAGAGTCTGCCCCCCCCCCCACAGAGACTCTCCTTGGTCGCAGCCTCTGCAGACGGAGCCCCGACGTGGCCCGGGAGGGAAGAGGCCCCGGCTCAGAGAGACCGCCTGCCCTACCTGAGAGCGAGGCAGCGGGGCATTATGGGTGTGCGACGCCCGCACAAGACCCCCCCTGCACTCCCCCCGCTTTTGCCAAAAGAGTTTTGCCATCACTGGTGTAACTGAAAGATGCTCAGACAAAAGCTTGGAATCTTTTCAGGGTTATTCCAGAGTGTCAGTCCTGGTAACATGAACTCGGGGACCAGAGAGGCGATTCTGGCCGAATGAGAGGGGGGAAATCCTGAAAGGAGGAGCCCTTTGAGAGCTGAGTGGATAAAAGCATCAAGTTTGGAGTGTGTGTGTTTGTTTGTGTGTGTGTGTGTGTCAGTGGTGGGTTTCAAAATTTTTTGGAACCTACTCTGTGGGTGTGGCCTCCTTTGTGGGAGTGGCTTGCCAGCCATGTGACCTGGTGGGAGTGGCTTGGCGGCCATGTGACCGGATGGGAGTGGCTTGCCGGCCATGTGACCGGGTGGGAGTGTCTTCGCAGTCATGTGACCGGATGGGAGTGGCCAAGCCAATGTCACTGAATTTTTTGCCCCAATGAATGATCTACAAAAAGAAGATATAAAAAAGGAAATTTATTATTTTGTGCACTTACTACTTAAATAAGATTAAAATAAGTACACAAAACAATAAAAGAGCTACTTACAGAAGGTAAGTAGCTTACTTCTTACTACTTGTATTTCAAAGGGAATAAATACATATTTAATTTTACACATGTTAACAGCTGTTGGAATTGTGTTTGCACAACAGTGGAAAAAACAAAGATATGAAAATGAATAAATATTAGAATGTGCAAGAATGAATAAATTGACAATTAAAACCAAGAAGGCTTTGAATACTTTTTCACGTGGAATTTGTTTTATCAATTGCTAACTAACAAAAACAGCAATTAGAAATCTAAAAGTATGAAAGAAAACACCAATTATGAAAGGAAAGGTCACTAAAATGTATAAGGAAATATTATTAGCACTTGATCATTATTAATGTGTAGATAACTGCAGGACATTACATACCCACAAACACAAACTATGACAGTGCCAGGAAAACACACACACACACACACACACACACACAAACAATTTCCCCCCAAAAGACTGCAGATGAAACCAGTTTTTTTCCCTAACCCTAAGAACAGGAAAGACAAAGCCACTGGAATCAAAACCATCAAGGCATTGTGGGAAATTATAAAGGACAGTGCCAGGAAGCTCACAGAACCAGCAACCACATCACAATTACATAAACAACCAGGTATCACACAGAAACACACAAAATCTGGCAAAGCTGCCTTGCACCAACCTGGCCTGCCCATAGAAAAGAAGCCACCTTGAGACACATACCATACACCAACCTGTACACTTAAAAGCAACATATTGCATCACAAATAAAACATTTGCAAAAAGGAATAACATTTCTTGTAGTAAATATATTTTATAAACAATTAAAACATAAAAATTCCCAAACAATAATTTAAAAAAGATATTCTATAAATAAAAAAAATCCTTAAAAACCATTGTTAAGTATTCCACCAGCAATAATTTATACTGTAACCATTTCAAACTATTCCACACACAATAATTTAAAATGAAACCATTAAAAATATTCCATACTACAATTAAACAATTTAAAACAATTATATGCACAATACATTTTAAAGTATTGAGTATAGAATATTTTAAAATGGTTTATTTTAATTTATTTTGGATAGAATCTTTTTTTAAATAGTCTAAGACAATTTTAAAAAAAGAATCCACAAACAATAAATTGAAGTAAACCATTTTAAAATATTCTACACTCAATACTTTTAAGTAAAATTATTTTAAAAAATTCTATGCACAATAAATAAAATATTATTTTAAAATACATTTAAAAAATAAAAGAAAAAAAGCCAGGTTACTTACCAGCAGGCAGAATCAGCAGCTCTCCGATGCGATGGATGGATGCAACAGGCAGCAGACAGGCAGAGAGGCAGCAGGACAGGTAAGAATGTTTAAGACTGCTTAGGGCTGGAGAGGGGTGGGGTGGGGGCTTTTGGCCTAGCCTCGCGGAGGCTTGCCGCCCACGCGAGCACAGCGCTTCATCTCGGAAAGGCCCGAAGGCATTTCCGAGACGATGTAAAGCTCCGGGCGGCTGCGCCGCCAACGCAAGCACGGCGCTTCGTCTCGGAAAGGCCCGAAGGCATTTCCGAGATGATGCAAAGCTCCGGGCGGCTGCGCCACCCACGCGAGCACGGCGCTTCGTCTCGGAAAGGCCCTGAGGCGTTTCCTCGGCGAAGCAAGCCTCCCGCCGCCCCCCCTCGTGCTTAGTTGCTTACCTGAGGGAAGCAGCAAGCTCCCAGCGAAGAGAAGGGAGTTTTGAAATGGAGGACGACCCGCTTTTAAACGGGTCGCCTCCAGCCCGCTCACTGATTGGCTGAACTCCAGCCAATCAATGAGCGGCTAGCTGGGCTAGCTAGCTTAGTGCGGACGGGCGGGGGAGCGAGCGAGCTCCGTTGGGATGGCAAGGGGGATAAAGTGACAGGACCGGTGCCGGTTCCCGGTTACTTCCGGGTCCGGTTACTTCCGGGTTCGGTCTTCAACCGGTTCGCGCGATCCGGTGCGAACCGGTAGGAACCCACCACTGGTGTGTGTGTGTGTGTGTGTGTGTGTGTGTGAGAGAGAGAGAGAGAGAGAGAGAGAGAGAGAGAGAGAGAGAGAGAGAGTAAGAGTGAGAAAGGGGGGGAAAGAGACGTTCTTCTCCCCATCCCAGGCATCCTTGGCATTTGGGAGGCAGAGGATGAGGCTGCTGCACGTGGAAGCACAGAGGAGAAAGTTTGCAGGAAGCCCTTGAGTCCAACCTCTGCCTTGAGAGATCTCAAGGGACCTGTGGCAGCAGAAAGCAAAGTGTGTGTGTGTGTGGGGGCTGTCAGAGGGAGGCCCCCTCTCTCTCCATGCAAGGAGACCAGGCTTTGTAAGTAAAGCATCCCCAGCAATAAGATGGGCGACCCAGCAGGAGAGGAGGGGGCAAGGGGAGATGCTGCCCACTAGCTTCGGCTGCTGTCTCGAGGGAGCTGGGTCGGGATGGAATAAGTTGCACCAACTAAGTCAACATGGGGACAATTGCCCCTTTTCGTTCCATCGCCCCCTTGAAAAACGAAATTAGTCCCTGGGGGGGCAATATCACCCAGGTTAAGAACCACTGCTCCAGATGACAAGGGGTCTCAAACAGCCAGATTTTTACTGTTTTTACTACTTAAATTCATTTTTCAAGATGACTCTGTTGCCCTGCCTGGTTGATGCTCTTAGGACAAACCATATAAAATATATACCATCCTCATTCTGATGCTGCTAAGTCTGCTCTTCTCTATAATCTTAACAGGTAATAAGGTTTGTACTGTCCATGGGATGAGTCAAATGTACAGAAACATAAGCGAGGGCATCTTGGTGGCAGGTGCTGAATTATATGCAGTCCCCCCACCACACCACCTGCTCTAAAGTCAGACATCCCCCAAAATAAGATTTAATATCCATTTTTTAATATTTAAAATCTTCATTAGGGCACAGAACCAGTTGTTACATTATTTGAATCCCACCACTGCTCACAGTTGGCGGTCCCATCTGAGCATGTCCAGCACTGGCAGGGGGCCTGACCATCTCCATGAAACGGACCACATTTCCCACCAAAGTGGTACCTGCATTCTGTGCACAATTATTAGGCAAGCTGTATTTGGGAGGATTAATTGTGTTATTGAACAACTCCAGTGTTCTCGGTCAATCCAAAATGTTAATAAATCTCAAACCTGAACATTGAAGAAAGTAAAAGTGAGGTTTTGGCTTTCTTAGGAGACTATCTGTGTCTGCACAATTATTGGGCAACTATTAGTCTGCAGAATTATTACAGAACAAAATGAAAATTTGCCCATACACTCATTTATTTACAGAATAATAAACAAACAACTCAAAATGTACAAATAAACATTTATGAAAGTTCACAAAAAGAAATAAGTGATCAATATAGCCACCATTCTAACCAACCCTAACCCTAACCCTTCCATTCATGGAGTCTGTCTGTTTCTTGATCTGTTGAGGATCCAGTTTGTGCAGCAGGCACCACATCCTCCTAGACCCTGTTCAGAGAGGTGAACTGTTTCCCTTCACCATAAAACTCCCCTTTAAGGAGGACCGACAAGATCTCAATGGGGTTTAGGCCAGGTGAGGAGGTCACCTCTGAGTCGAAGTGGAGCTCTGTGCTCGTTACTCATCCAGCCACGGGTCCATCCATCAGGTCCATCTGTCAGAACTGGTGCGGCCATCCAGTGAGAGTCCTCAGAACTTCCTCGGAGACTCTGGAAAATGACTTTTGTCATCCTTGGGGTCCATGTATGATTTGGCCTCTGCGTTGAAGGTGTTGCAAGTGTCACCAGAACCACTGAAGACGAGGAGGCCTCCATCACTGTGGAACCTCCATACCGGAATCCATCGATCCCAACATCACCATCATTGATGGAAGACGATGTCAGACGTTCAGCCCTGGTCAACAATGTGATGGTTGCCGCAATTTGTCCTGTGGCAAAAGAAACACAGATTGAATATTTTAAGAATAATGAAATAGAAACAAAGCAATAAAAAACAGAGCAACCAAATTAAAGGCTCCTAGTTTTCTTTCCTATTAGTATCCATAGTCCAGCCACCCCCACACAAAACCCCAAAAGCAAGAAATGCAAAACAACAAAAGGTATTAAGAATTAAATAACAATAACAACAATAATAATAACAATACCTTTAAAATAGAAAAATAAAGAAAACCAAATTAGTTCACTTACCAACCATCACATTGTCGTGCAAGGCAGAACGTCCGACATCCTTCGCTCATCAATGATGGGGATGTTGGGGTAAATGGGTTCCGGTATGTACGGTTCCACCGTGATTATGGCGGCCTCCACATCTTCATTTCGTTGTTCTGGCGACACTTGCAGACACCTTTTTCTGGGGATTAAAGAAGAAGAAAAGAATCAAATATAATTGAATGGTACATTGTTTTCTTAACAATGATAACAAAGATAATTCTTAATGGGGGCTCCAGATTTTCAAGATTGGGGGTTGGACTAGAAGACCTCCAAGGTCCCTTCCAGCCCTGGAGGATTCTATACTTTCTCCAATTAGTTGTACCAATATTTTGGGGGGCTTTCAGTGCTCCAGGGCTCCCCAGGTTGTGGTGATGATACTCCCTTTAACAGGAGCAACTTACTTGCATAGGTGGAGAAATACGCAGAGGCCAACAAATACATAGACCCCAAGGACGAACAAAGTGGCCTTCCAGGGGTCCCCAAGGACATTCTGGGGTCTGTCGCTGGATGGCCGCAGCTGCTCATTTGGATCCATTTCTGAAAGAGAAAAGGGATGGAGGAAGAAGAGTCAATTTCTGGATTCAATGGTTGGTGCTTCCCCAACAACTAAGGTATTCATCCCAAGGTCAAACTCCCAAGCAGGGGGAAAAAAAATACCAGAAACCAGAAACCAAGTCCTACTCACTTCTCAGTCTCTCTCTATCTTTCTGTTTTTCTTTCTCTCTCTGTCTCTCTTCTGTCTCTCTCTCTGTCTCTCCTCTGTCTCTCTCTCTCTCATCCAGTCAAGCTTTTATAGCCTGCATGGCCCCACCCATCAACAGAAAAGAGTTCCAACAGAATCCAGGAATCCAGGTAACCTAGAGGTCAAACAACACTTCTCCCTCTACTCAACCCTTGACCCCTCCCTCCCTTGGAATCCCCCCCCCCCCCGCAGCTCAGAAGGGAAGGTTGACAGTTGAGTGGCACTCAGCAGTGGGGAATCCATGCCTAAACAGGGGGTTGGACTAGAAGACCTCCAAGGTCCCTTCCAAGTCTGCTATTCTGTTAAATTCTGTCTGCCTGAAACCACCAGCAACCAGCCGTGGTAGGGAAAGCACAGGTGACCCCCCTGCTCAAGGATGGGAAGCTAAGAAGGCCTGACAGGCTCACCTGCTCTTTGCAAAGGGCACCTCCTGCACAAGACCTGAGGTGCAGCCTAAAAGAAAGGCTCTCCCACTTCATCCCTTTTCCTTGTTTAGAGATGGAACAGACCTCAAAAGCCCCATCCCTCTTTGGGGCATCTTCAGCGCACATCCCAAAGGGGCTTTTCAAAAGACAGCTGGAATTTCTTCGGTTTTTTCCTTGAAAACATTTTACTTCTCCTCCAAGAAGCTTCTTCAGTTCTGACTGATAGGTGGGGAATGGAAGGATTTGTCCTCTTTGCAGCCGTTTGGTGGTTAGCCTTGTGAAGGTCAGCCATGAGCTCTCTGAGAGGCCTTGAGGCCACCTGGGAGTTTATCTGCCCCCTCAGGGCCACCTGAATCAGAGGGCAAATTGGGGGGGGGGGGTCCTTGGAACTGGGGAAAGGACCGTGTTGCTGTCTTGGGAGAGAGCAAAGTCCACCCTCTGGACAGAGGAGACCCCTGATTGGAAAGAGGGGTCCAAGAGGCCATCTAGGTTAAAACTGAACAGCCCTCTCTCAACAGAACCCCCCCCCTCTCTCTCCTGTCTACCACACAGTCCTCCTCAATCCACCATCTCCCCTCCCTCCCTTCTCTATCCTGGATCCTCTCGTCTGCTCCTTTCTTAGAACTGACTCCGTTCACTTCATTTCCCTTGAGGTTTTCTATTTTGTGAGGTGGGAGGTTGGAGGCAGACGGGGCAGCTAGGAAGGTCCAGAATTGGAGGAAAGATCGGATTCCAAAGTCTTTTTGGCCCAGAGGTAGAAAACCTCTTTCCCCCAAAGGGCCCAACAGACGGAAAGAGGGCTTCGCTCTGCCCCACAGATCCTAAACTCATCCACTGAGATGGCTCCCACTTGCCCCTCCCCAGCCCCCTCCCCATTCTAGCCAGAGCCCTGCCCTCCCCTCCCCGGAGGGATTGGTAGGTCTCAAGGGTTACGGAGTCCTTTGTGGGGAGCCTCCATGGCAGCTGGCAAGTCTCCTGGTCCCGGCCTCTTCCCAGCCTTCAAAGAGACACGGAGCTGGTTCCTCTCCGTCCGGACCCTCATAGACTCCGGGCACCGGGAATCGTCTGAATGGAGCTCTGGAGTCATAGTAATGTGGAAATGGTCCTGAGAGGCCATGTGGGGTGTCCTGCTGCTCCTTTTTTTATATCTCTGATACACAATTTTATAAGGATCTGAAATTTCTCATCACTCTGTTAAATAAAGAAAGTGAAGGTGTCATTTCTGTGTGGTCTCCTGTCCAATGAGATGATCAAGGTTATCCTAATGATTGAGGAATTGAGGCATGAACTCTGTGTCGGCTGAATGGAGGGGGAGGGGAAGTTGGGGGGAGGGGAAGGCAAAGAATAGAGACATTCTGGATTCAAGGGAAGCAGAGAGCAAAATGGAAGCAAACAGGAAGAGAAAGGAGAAAAGGAAGCAGAAGGGGAATTGGAAGAAGAGAAAGAGAAAAAGGGAAACAGAAAGGAGAAGAAAAGGGAACTGAAATAAATCCCTTCACCTTCCCTTCCCTTTGGATTATTTTGCAACTACAAATAACTGAAGAAGAATCAGCCTGACCCACTCACAACTTCACTGAGCAAACCAATCAGAAGGCCTCTTCAGAAGGGACTCACACAATAAGTCTCTCCCTCCCTCCCTCCCTCCCTCCCTCCCTCCCTCCCTCTCCCTCCTCCTCTTTTCCTTCCATGGAGTTTTCCTCTCTGGTCAGCTGCCAGTGTCTGCCGCCTATTTGTGACATCGTCTTATTACGTAGCCCTTACACCGCAGAGCAAAACCCACCTAACTAGTCTTGTCTGAATAAGCAACCCAAAATCCCCGGGAGCCTCGATCTGCCCCGGGAAGACGGAGATCTCAGCCACAGTTGGAGAGAAAGGGATCTAGTGGGATCCCAGCTACTTTGAGAAGTTGGATGGGAGGAAGGAAGAGGCTCCTGTGAAGGTGGAGCTGAATTCCCATCAGGAAGGGCCCACTTGGAGAGTTCCCGAGGGGCCCTTCAGCTCCGCCCGGCTGCTTGGCTGGAGTCCAAGTGGCGCTGCTATTGGAGCGTCTCCGGGGCTGCGGAGTCCTTCGGTGCGGGCGGCAGAGGGGGCCTCGGTGGGGCCGAAACCTTCGGCTAAAGGGGAGGTAGAGTGGGGGAAGGGCGACACAACCACCTGCCTTCAGTCTCAGTGGCCAGAGGCTTCCGAGCGCCCAGAGTTTTGGGACTCTTGGGCGGGGCGAAGGGAAGGGAGGGGCTGGGATTCTGAGAAGGGGGGGGGAATGTAGAGATCCCCGCTTTTCTTTGGGGGAAGAAAGAGGCAGGAGAAGGCTTCCCTGCTGATGGCCGGTTGGCTTTTCCACAGCGCTCGCCCTGGTCGCCCCTCCAGGTGAGACTCTCCGCATCCCTGCTGAGGCCCGGAGACGCTGCGGGAGAATGGCGGTTCTTTGGCCCCTTGAATTCTCGCTTCTCTTGCGGCTCCTCTGCCGCCTTTCTCGGGCGCTTTGCCCGCTGCTCTCGCTTCCTCTCTCGTTCCCTCCCTGGCTTTAAGCCCCCCCCTCCTCAAATGCTCTCCTTCACCCACACACAACACGCCCCCACAAAAACAGCCCCCACAACCAACCTCCCACTGAGAATACTCTACCCTTACCAAACAAAGACTGCCCACCCCCCCGCCTGGCTCCTTTGTCCCTCCCCAAGCACAAAAGGCTCCTTCTGCTGCTCTGCTCTCTGTGGCCCCCTCTCCCTGCCCGGACCTCCAGCCATTGGGCCCACCCCTCGCCTGCTCCGCTCCCTCGTACCCGGGGCTGGCAGGAACAAGGCACGCACACACCTCCGTCGACCATGAAGCTGCACTTTGTGGAGGAGCCCGCCAGTCACCCCTTCAACCTCCCACCTGCGGAGGACACACCACGCTCCACCACCAATTAATACACTCACACCTCATTTTCTCAGCTTCCCACGCTTCTAGCCCTGGTGGTGTTACCTCAATGGGTCATGAAACGTCTGCAAGAAAACAAGGAAGCTCCGAGAGCCCAAGAGGCCTCAGGTCAACCCTGAGCTACAAATAGTCTCCTTCATTGGCTCCCAGCTTTGCCTCTAGGAAAAACACGCTTTCTTTTAATGCTCTCATCAGACCCCGAACAGCATTCCAGAGGGCAGAGACCTCTAAAGAATTGGGGGGGGGGGCTGCTGAACCCTCAGGAAGGTGGGTGACACCAGAGGAAAGGAAGGCCTGGTGGAAATGGATTCATCCACAGCATTTTGATGAAAGTATAACTTTATAAAATGCATTGAAGCTCAACTCTTTTTTTATTTATTCAAAAGGCACTAGAAACCCTCCAATTTCATATATCTTAACTATAAAAGTACTAGAAAATTATATTATCATATTTTTTCTGTGGAATGGAAAATATTTCTGGAATTAGGTGTTGTCCAAAGAAAGTATTTCTTGAAATGTAAAAACAGAATATTAAAGAAATATTGCTTTTGGCCTTTCTCAGATACAGAAAAATATACCAAATGTCCAGATGATAAATATCCAAAGGAGAACAGAGTCCAATTTATCCCCAAAGTTATAAATATCTTCTCTTATGAAGAACATCTGGGAATCATCCTGGTCTCTTTTGCCCTACTATTGTTCCTAACTACAGAACTTGTTTTAATCATCTTCATTAAATACCTAGAAACTCCCCTTGTCAAAGCCAATAACCCCTCCTGTATCCTGGTCTCCTTCCTGCTTTGCTTCTTGTCTCCTTCTCTCTTCATTGGTCAACCAAGGAAAGCCACCTGCCTTCTCCAACAAATGGTCTTCAGCATCATCTTCTCAGTTGCCATTTCTTCTCTCTTGGCCAAAACCATCACGGTGGTGCTGGCTTTCCTGGCCACAAAACCAGGAAACCAAATGAAGAGATGGTTGGGGAAGAGCTTGGCCAACTCCATCATCCTTTCTTGTGCTGAAGTCCAAATTGTCATCTGCTCCATCAGCTACATTATCCTTCTGAGGCCAGACCTGAACAGAAAGGAGCAGCTAACTGCCAGGATAAATGTAAAAATATGAGACATAACACCATTATGATATTGGAATAATTGTTAAAGTTTATTTTATTTGAAAGGAGATATTCTTTCCACTTAGATAGTAGGCAAGAGCCAAAGAAAAGCAAATCTCCTTGTTTCAGAATGGGAAATGATTGAATGGCTGTACTTCTTGTATCTCCCAATTCATATCAATAAATCTATTTTATTCTAAATCTAAAGAGAACTCTGGGAAAGTCATTCAGAGGAATGTAATATTCAGCAATTTCCAATGAATCAGACACTTTATGAAAAATAATTGAGGCACTTGTTCCTACTGACAGAAACTAAAAGTAGGCAGACAGCAAAAGCGCAGATGGTGAAATGTTGAGCAGCTGTTTCTTTCCTTTGTCCTGGGAAGAGCAATATTGATTGCTCAGGAACAGGGAGCTTAGTGGATGTGTGAACTGGAATACTTACTCATCTGATCTCTGCAACTCCAAGGTTTAACCTTGTGCTTCAGTTCAGTATTTAGGTGTTTGTCTAGACTCACTTTTAAAACATGTAAGCTTCTGGCTGTGGGGAATTCTGGGAAGGGAAGTCCACAAGTCTTAAAAGTTGCTAAGGCTGGAGACCTCTGATCTAGACTTTTCTTCCTGCTTATCGGCAGGGTGGTGTCCATGCACTACTATCCTAAATTATAATATGAACTTGTTGGTTTTCACTTAATGTATTGTGTGAGATTGTCCAATTGGAGCTTATTTGATAAACTGCAAATAAGAGTGGCATAACACAGGGATCTCCAATCCCCCGCTGTGGACTGGTAGCGGTCTGTGGCCTTTCAGGAACCAGGCCACGCAAGCGAAAGAAACCCCACCTGCGCACATGTGGGATCCAGGCAACACGCGAAACCCAGAGAGAGAGAGAGAGACCCTGGAAAAAACGTCTTCTACGGAACTGTTCCCTGGTGCCCAAATGTTTAGGGGCCGCTGGCATAACATGATGGGTGATCCTACTCTTCCTTTCTTTCAGTTTGATTTATGGATTGCATTTCTAGGAGTGCCCAACTCAAGACAGTTGTGACTCTGGCTGGCATAGCTATACCACTTTACAGCCCTCTCTGAGCGGTTTACAGAGTCAGCATCTTCCCCTGACAATCTGGGTCCTCATTTTACCCATCTCGGAAGGATGGAAGGCTGAGTCAGTCTTGAGCCAGTGAGACTTGAACTCCTGGCAGTGAGCAGAGTCAGCCTGCAATACTTCATTCTAACTCTGGCTCTTATACAATTAATAATCAACAAAAAGCAATATATAGGTAGTCCTCGAGTTATGACTGTTCATTTAGCAACTGTTTGAAGGTACAGCAGCACTGTAATTTCCAAAAAAAATGACTTATAACATAAGTTCTCATACTTACTTACACCCATCTCAGGATCCCCGTAGTCAAGTGATCAAAATTCGGATGCTTGGCAATGAAATACATATTTATGACGATTGCAGCATTCTGGAGTCACGTGATCGCCATTTCTGACCTTCCCAACCTACTCCTGGCAAGCAAAATCAATGGGGGAAGCCAGATTTGCTTAACAATTACATAATTCACTTAACAACTGCAGTGATTTGCTTAACAACCTTGTTTTTTTTTTTTTTTAAAGGTAAAGCTGGGCGTGGCCGACTTAACAGTCGCTTTGCTTACAGTAGCAATGGAAGTCCTGGTCTGAAATTTGGGTCAGTCAGTCAAACATCTGTAATTAAAAGCAGCAACAACAACAAAAAGTGACTGGAATTATTAAAATAGAGAAGAATAGAATAACAGAGTTGGAAGGAACCTTGGAGGTCTTCTAGTCCAACCCCCTGCCTAGGCAGGAAACCCTATACCGTTTCAGACAAATAGCTATCCAACATCTTCTTAAAGACTTCCAGTGTTGGGGCATTCACAACTTCTGGAGGCAACTTGTTCCACTGATTAATTGTTTTAACAGTCAGGAAGTTTCTCCTCAGTTCTAAGTTGCTTCTCTCCTTGATTAGTTTCCACTGTTTCACCAGCATTTCCAATCAGCCCCAGCACCTGGATCCCCCCCCTCCCTGAAAAACCAGGTTTTTGAAGGCTTTCTGAAGACCCACAGGGTCAATGCAGTGGTGGGTTACGACCGGTACGACCTGGTACAGGCGTACCAGTGCCTGCCGGAGCACCAGGTACCGTTCCAGTACGGTGCTCCAGAGGGCCTAACCACACTCCTTACCGGTATTTACCTCGGTTCAGCCAGCTGATTCCATCGCTGGCCATAGGGGGCGAACAATTGCCCCCTGTGGAACGGGCGCGCAATTTGGGCATCCTCCTTGATGCCCGGCTGTCAATGGATGACCATGTGGCAGCCGTGGCAAGGGGGGTGTTCCACCAGGTCCGCCTGGTGCGCCAATTGCGCCCCCTACTGGACCGGGATGCCCTACACACGGTCACTCATACGCTGGTGACGTCCCGCCTGGACTACTGCAACACTCTCTACATGGGGCTGCCCTTGGGACGCGCCCGGAGACTGCAGTTAGTTCAGAACGCAGCCGCGCGGGCTGTGATGGGGAGTACTAGGTACTCCCACGTAACACCTCTCCTGCGCGAGCTGCACTGGCTACCTGTGGTTTTTCGGGTGCGTTTCAAGGTCCTGATTACCATCTTTAAAGCGCTCCATGGCACGGGACCTAGTTACTTGCGGGATCGCATCCTCCCACATACATCCCTGTGGCCAATTCGCTCACACAGGGAGGGGCTTCTCCTGGTGCCATCCACTAGGCAATGCCAACGGGTGACACCAAGGAGTAGGGCCTTCTCTGTGATGGGCCCAACCCTCTGGAATGACCTCCCCCCTGACATCAGAACCAACACTGACCTCCGCTCCTTCCGGCAAAAATTGAAGACTCACCTGTTCCGATTAGCAGGCCTGGCATAATTACAACTGTTCCTCCTGGTAAACGTACTATTAACTGGTTATTTTAGGGGTATTGTTTTTAATTTAATTTGTGTGTGTCCTAGGGGTTTTAAAACTATATTTATATATACTGGCTCTGTACAGTTCTTTTTAATTCTATTTTTAACCTCCTCCATATTTAACTGTACATATTTAATTCTTCTATTTATTGTATTTTGATATATTCTTTACATGGACTGTACACCGCCCCGAGTCCCTTTCGGGAGAGGGGGCGGTCTAGAAGCACGGTAAAATAAATAATAAATAAATAAATTATCCAGAGAATGAAAATAGCAACATCTAATCTGTCCCGTTAATTTCCCACTCTATCATTTGTCCCTAAAGCCTTTCCCTGATTCTGTTCCAAGAGGGCTTGTGTGTATGAAAGGCTGGAGAAGACGCCCAGAGGAAAAAGCCCTTGAGACTCTCTCCCGGTTGAGAGGATCCTGTGTAGAGGCAGCCTCTTCGTTGACCAAATTCTCTGGATTGTGGCTTGAGAGTTCAATGCCGCCTATTCATCCAGGTCCAAGAAGGGAGGGGAGGAGGAGTAAGGGGGGGGGGATATCCAGGTTTCTGGCAAGAGGCACCCATGGAAAGTCTTCTGTTTTCCAACCACAGAGATTGTGGGTGGATCAGGAGTCAGCTTGAGGTTTCAGAATGGCTTCTGATTGCCACTCGGGTCACTTTGCAAATTCCATTTTAAGCAGGTAGAAAAGGTTTGATGGATCAGACCAAGATATGTCCAAAATCCACGCTGACCCCCCAGATGCCTCTGGTCTGCCCACAAGCAGGGGGGAGGGACGTATCACATGGAACCAGGTAGGGGAGGTATTCAGCCAGTTCCCACGGGTTCCCTAAAACCGCTTGTTAATTGTATGAGCAGTTCAGCTAACCGGCTGAATTGCCTCAGCGTGCCCCCCCTACCCCCTCCTGCGGGAGTCCCCCCCCCCCCCGAGAAAATGACCAGTCTCAAGATCCCGTGGATCACTTTGGTTCAGGCAGTGGAATTCCCCACTGGTTCCCTCTCTCCACAAAGCGAAGGAATCGCAGAAACTCTGCAGAGCCCAGAATGAGGCTTCCTAGAACTTCGGGATTGAGAGGGTCCAGAAAGGAGGATGACCAATGGCAAATCTCCCTTCTTCAGCATCATCGGTCTCCGGGCAGAGTCTCCCTTGACTTCCTCCCAGCTCTATTCTGATAGATTGAAATCCTAAACGGTCAGCAGCATCCCAAGTTGGGGATGGCTAAATTATGTTTCAAGCTACAGCATGTAAAGGATACCTTGGTCAATAGTATGGAAGCCTTCCAAGTGGTCTAAGAAGACTCTATGTGTTCTGTTCCCAATATTCCATTCTCTTTGAAGGTCTTCCCCTTAATGATCAGATTTAGCCAACTTGAAATGGGTTCAACCGCTTTCAAAAATAAAGAAAGGATACCGATATTTCACCCACCTTGTTGAGCAACTTGAGCCGTAAAAGAGCATCTTGGCTGATAATAAGTCTCTCTCTTTGAAAAGTCCCCAGCTGCTATTTAATGGCATCCCTCTTATGGAAAGTAACCCAGCTTATGATATTCAAATCTGCAGCTACATCTCCATTTTGATCCAAGTACAGTTTCTTCTTGGAAAGATTGCAAAATTCACTCGTCTCCAGAAACGGATGGAACTGGAATAGAAACACCCATGAAGGTTGAAAGGAGGAAGCTTGGTTTCTTACCACTCATGGTCTTTTCACATGTGAATCTTTCTCCTAGAGTTGTCTAATTTGCAAATTTTGTGAGTTGGGAAATAAGTGTTATCCCTGTCTTCAAAACTGACAAAAGTTCAGCAAAATTTGTCAATCATATATTGAAAAACTACATTTGTATTGACGAAATATCATTGACCAAATTTCTCTATGAAAGAGGATATTTTAGAACAAACTACAAATAAATTGAACAAAGAAACAAACAAAGAGATTATTTGTAAACTCCTTGGGAAAAACAGGGGGATTACCAGAAAACGTGGATTTGTCAAGAAGAAAGTTGCCAGGCTAATCTTCTCCCAGGTACACCAGGTAGGAAACACAACCACATGAGGTGACTCAACTTTATTGGAAGGCCACATCAAGACAATCTCGCAAGTCTGAAAGTTTAAATCTCCCACCAACCCTTTTTCAAGCCTGGAGAATTACACAAGATCTAAAAAAAATTTTACGACAGAGAATGAGGTGGCTGGACGGAGTCTCCGAAGCAATAACTCAAGTCAGCAAACATATCAAACACACCCTCCTCTTCTTATTTTTCACACAACAAGGGTTGTGGCTGAGACAGTGTGACTAGTCGAAAGTCACCCAGCTGGCTTTCACGGCTAAGGCAGGACTTGAACTCAGGATCTCCAACTTTCTAGCCTGGTGAAGATGTTGGTATTATATTATATTTGCACATGTCATTACACTTCCTTAATAGATTGTGGAAATGCTGGTGATGTAAAGATTTCAGCAAAGTAGTAACAACCTACTTGCTGATAACTAATTAATTGAAATCATTAATTTCAATGTCCCTCATAAAACTGGGAATTTATGAATAACAATTAGTCCTTGATCATCTATTTTTCTATATTGTCATTAATGCAGGCTGGAAGTTGATAAAATATGATTTTCTGATGCAACATTTATATCAACTTTTAAATATATTTTGATGTCATATCAAAAATATGTAAATTTTAGCATTTAGAACTTAACAAATTATGTTATTTTGTATAAGAACATTTTATTAAGATTTCATTTGCTCCTTTTCTTAAATCATTTCTTTATTTATAACTTAGACCCAGGCATAAAATTCAAAAAAACATCTTGATGGTTCACCAAAATTGTCTGAAAACCTCCCAAAAGGAATTTAAGAGAGAGAGAAGTTAAGAGATCTTCACTTAGAAGTAAAATGTGATGCAAGAGAAAAGGGATGATGGATACCAAACTGTATAGGAACATTTGGTGAAATGATCTGAACATAGTCATTGAGTGGAAGCCACAGCAGAGCAAATATTCTTGTCTGGGGAAACCCCAACTTAAGGTCCCCTTGTAGGCACCACCCTTGGGGAAGACGTGGCAGAATATCTGGCTCAGGAAGGGCAAGGAAGGGCAAAGGAAGCTGCTGCCATCTTGGCTGCCAAAGGGCCCTATTGAAATAAGGCAGATGAAAATCAGAGGGAGCCTGGGACCATCCTTCCATGCAGTCATAGAGTCAGAGGGCTGGAAGGGATCTTGGTCTTCTAGACTTACTCAATACCATCCCACTCAAATGGCTACACAGTCTATTTTTGAAAGCTGCCAGTGATGGAGAATCCACAAGCCCAAGAGGGAAGCTGTTCCACCCATTAAACAGTTCTCGCTGTCAGGAAATTTCTCCTTCCTTCTCGGTTGGATCTCTCTTTAACAGGCTCCCACCCATTGCTTCTTGCCCTGCCCTCAGGGGCCTTATAGAATAAATGAAACCCCTCTTCTTTAGGGCAGCCTCTCAGGTACATCTGTTATGTCCCTCCTAATCCTTCTCTTCGATTAACTAGATATTCTAGGACAATCTCTCAATTGGCGAATGGAGGATGCAGCCCTCTTCCAATGACGGAAAGATGTCACACAGAAGCTGAAGATCTGTTTACTGTTATCCCAGAGTGTCAGGCATGGAAAAATGAACTCAGTTACAAGGGAGGAAACTCAGTGAAGCAGAGGACTTCAGTCTGCCCTTCACTGTTTGTCTTTCTCAGGCGCAAGTAGCCAAGAACAGCAGTTGATCTCAAAGTCAACAAAATCCATGGGGTGGGGGGGAATGGAGTTGTTGGGACAAAATGTTTCTAACAAGATGATGCATTGAACCACCACCTGCTCAGGTCCTACAATCTTCATGAAAAGACCAAGCAGTCATCAGACAGAAAAGCTTCAATTCCTGCAGAGAGGAGGGGTTGAGCTAGATGGTCTCAGAGTTTCCTTCAAAGGTATAAATATAAAATTCTAGGGTGCTAATTTCAAACCCCTGCCTACAGTATTTTATTGAAAAATGTATGCATGGTTTTAAAATTAGCAGTGTTTAACACCCCTTTCCATGAATAATTAAATTGCCACAAATTCTTGGCCTTTTGTACCCCAAAGACCTCTGATGGTTCCCCTCCGTCTCCTTTGGATGCTTCCTAAAAAGTAAGGAAATCTGATGGATCCTTGTCGGGACCCCTTACCTGTCATGGCTGCAGCCTTGGAGGCCCCAAACTCTCTTCGACCCCTTTGTTTCTCCTCCTCAGAATGGAGGAATAGGCAGCATTCAAGGCCTGGGCCAGAGTCTTGATGATACTGTACACATTGGGGTTATTTAGGAGCTGGATCCTGTTCCATTTCCACTGAGTCTCCAGTGGGGCTTTCCGGGTGCATCTTCCCCTGTCTTTGACCGAGAAGATGAGCTTTGAAACAGAACAGTGAAAATGCTCATCTTGATATTGAGGTCCTGCAAAGAAACTGTGTTCAAGCGGATCATCCTTAGGACTTTTCGCCTGAAAAACAAAGTTCCAAATACTGTGGATAAGTTTTAAAAAGCCTGTGCCTTCTCATTGTCGCTTCACCTAAAATTGACAAGATCTAAACTTTCCCTTCAGTGGGTCCTGGCAAGTGTGCAAGTGCTGAATGGAAAGGAAGAACTCGGTTTGCAAGAGGAACATGTTCCAGGAAGTGAACAAAGACGTTGACTTGCCTCCACTTAGAGAGGGGAGCTGTATTTCCATCTGTGGAAAATCGTTGTGATACAACAACACAAATTCCATTCCTGACCAGCATAGGGATGAAAATCCTCATGAAATTCTCTCCCTTCTTGGTGTCTGAAGCAAAGAGGCCAATCAGGGTCCATCTGAAATGGAGGAGCAGCTGGACAATGGCTGGGTACTGGAATCCTTCTTTGGGTAACATCTGGTGGAAAAGGGGGACTGATTTTTATCTCTCAGAGTCTCTGAAGCAAGATGAATAATGTAGAACACAGAGCATAATAAGTCCATATATAAAAATGGAAAGTAATAAAAAAAATTAGTGAGAAAGAATATGAATAAAGACTGGAAAACATATTTATGCATTACCCTTAAAATTTGCCAGAGTCATACCCACATATCCAGTTCTCATTGGAAGAGTTTTGCTCCAATAAGGGGCTGCATTATATGTAATTTTGGAATTCTGACCACCCAGGAAATCAATTGTTTTGATTTAAGCAATGGGTCATTTGTCTAACAATGCAGTCCAAGATCTTTCTCTTTCTTAGACAGTAGACATTCCAATAACAGATGTATTAAGATGCATGCCATCTTCTTAACTGCGGCTCCACAAATAAAACCCTTTTCATTGTAAACAGTTGATTATATTTCTTTGATTAACCATTATGACTAGCTTTTCAAATCTTGCTCAAATAAATACGACCCTGAGATATTAAGGCATTTCTGTGTCTCAATACTTGGAAATTTGGGGGGTCTGTTTGTAGCAGCTCATCCACTTCAATGTGCCAACCTTACTGACGTTGGGTGTATCTTTCTCTGCTCGGATATCCCAGATTCCTTGTGCAGCCTTCTCTTGAACTTGTTCTCCGAGGACGCAAGAGACAGGGAAACCACAGCTCCTAATAGGATTTGTCAGATGTTCAAGGAAAGTGGGCTGTAATTGAAATTTTGTTGGTTCTGACAGACCAGATTTTGGGGTTCTCTCATTTTCCACTAATTTCATTTTAGATCAATAATAATATTCCCCAATTTTAGTGAGAGAGAAAAATGAACAACTTCCTAAATTAGTTCTGAGGGCATTATTATTAGCATTAAGTTATTTTATCCATCTCTAAGATACTCTTCAGATGCTGGGACTGGAATTGTACTAAGCATGAACTATTTTAACTATAATTTGATATAGGAGCTTGGAAATACAGACTTCAATATGTTGGGCTAAGGAAGCTGGATGGTTTTTAAAATTTAAGCAGCAAATTCACTGAGTCCCCTGCTCTAAAGGCGCTTCATTGAACAAGAGTGAGTGAACTTTCAGTTCTTGAGAAAACTACCCTAAATAAGGAAAGATGTTAATTCACTCTATTGACTCACCATCAAATAGCCATCTATGGCTATGATGTTATTTTCCAAACACCCTAACTGTTGACTTTCATTTCTTAATTTTAAAACAATTATTGGCACAGTACGAACCAACTCTTCTCAACAACCCAAGTTGAAACTATAAAAGTAATATCATAACATCAGCAAAGAGGCATTTATCTCCTAAGGCATGCTTACTTCATGCCTTCATTTTGACATCTTTTCACTCATTTCTTTTAACTTTTCTCCCCCCCTCTCCCCCTCTTCTTCCTTCCTTCCTGCGTTCATTCCATGGGGTGAGAGGTAGCCCTGATTTCGTTTTTTCTAACCTCTCTCTCCCCTCCCTCTCTCTCTATCATTTTTTTAACTCTGCAAAATTCTGGTAACTAGTTTTTCAATGAAGTTGATTTTGTTCTTGAAGACAGGCCATACTATAGCATCAGCCCTTTTGTGTGGTCCCCTTGAGCATTAGCTTTCAAAATAAAGTATATTTTGGTTCCAACTCAGCTGCCAACTATTTCAGTTCTGTGATATGCTCTGCCATTAACTGGTCCCTGGAGTTTTGTCTTTTATCACTATGCCAACAAATCTCAGATTTATTTGTTTCTTCAGCCACAGGTGCTGTGTATTCCCTCTGGGCTCAGTTTCAAGCATGGAGACCCCAAATCTCTCGATTCTAGATGATGGCTTTAATTCAATATCTGCCCCTGTTATTATGAATCACATGGGGATTATTTCCCTTAAATATTTCCCTCTACAGAATTTCCCAACAATTTTTCAGTCCAAGAACTGGTTGAATTATCCAGGGATCCCTCCTGAGAGGGAGAATTATGATAAAAGTTTCAGCTCTGCTCTTTGGCCGAATCCTCCAGGGGAGACTTTGGGCAGAGAAATATGGAGTTTTGGGACAGGCAGGGTCTGTGCTCTTGAATGTCCATCTCTCTCTTTTCCAGGTGAAGCTGAGTGTTTCTCTGTGTTTCAATCAGGAAAGACACTGGATCATATTCCACCTTGTGAGAGTCCTTTGAATTCTTCAAACAGAAAAGGGATTCATTGATTCGCCCCATGAATGATGGACCTCCTGCTTCTGATGCTGCTGGTGTCCCATCCAGTCTCTGGGAAGCTGAGAATGAAATGCCCGCAGAGTTTGGAGCATCAGGATGGAAAACAACCACAGAGCTTTTACAGCCCAGGAGACCATCTCATTGGTATAGTCACCACTGGAAAGGAAATATTGCATACAAACTTGCTTTTCAATGTGGCTCCTTCTCTTCAGTTTGTTTTCCGTGATCCGTAAGTCATTCGGGGTGATAGAGTTGCACTCCCTCCATTCTAACACTCTCCTTCTTTTCTGTTTCTATTTTTCATTTATTCCTGTATTGGGGATTATGTCTAATTTCCTGAATGATTTTGATTTCCATGGCTTCTCTCTTTTGTCTGATTTTGTGAAAGAAACTCAAATCGAAAAATAGGCCTGAAAAAAAAGCTGCAGATTATTTTCCTCTCTCAGTTCAATCCTTAATTTATCACTTGAATAATGAATTTTATTTAAAGTAGTGGTGGAATCAGCTGTAGTTGCTGTACCTCAGCCCATTTCCATATTTGTATAACTGATCATTGCTTTTGGATCAACGTTGGCTTAAGGCTCAGTAGGCATTGGAGGCTTATATAGTTTTTAAAAGTATTTGTTGCTGCCCATGATAATAACATTTTTTTTTTTTACAATAGGGATGCTTATGGTTTTCTAGTTGCCTTAAGATTCATTTTCACCTTTCAAATGGTCAACAAGAATTCCCAGCTCCTGCACAATCTCACACTTGGCTACAACATCCATGACAACTATTGGAGCACTTTCCGCACTTCAGATGCCTTGCTGGACATTCTCTCCACTGGAGAAGCCAATGTCCCCAACTACGGCTGTGGAAGGAAGGAGAATCTTCTGGCTCTTTTTTTTTATTAAAAGAGTTTTGTACAAACAAATTTTCCCCCTTTTCACCCCCCCTCCACACAATATAAATCTCATACAAATGCTATACCCCCCCAACCCCCCCGCAAAAATTCACATTCAAATATTATACCAAACACTTTACCCCCTCCCCTCCCCCCATCTTAAAATAGATTACTCATAACCCCTCTCCTCCCAACAAAAACTATATAAATTACTCTTAAATTAATAATAACACATTGATCATTTTCTAAGCTAATTTAACATCTATAACTCTTAATATAAATTTCTCCTAGCCTAACAATGTTTCATTAGTCCCATCTTCTAATTTATTCATACATATATCTTGCCCCACCCTCCACCCTAACCCTCCCCCACCTCCCACACAAACCCACCCCCCTGACTTCCGCTGTATACCACTCTAACAATTCCAAACATCCCATATACTATTTACTCTGATCATCTATCGGTCTAAACATTCTTACCTAAAGGCTAGATAATAACTCCTAGTCTGGTATTTATTCTGTATATAATCAATCCATTTTGCCCATTCCTGTGTGTAATCCTCCTGTTTCTGAGCTTTTAAGAAAGCTGAAATTTTTGCCATTTCAGCGAACCCCGCCACCTTCTGAATCCATTGATCAATTGTCGGCAAAAAATCTTTTTTCCAATGTTGCGCAATCAACAACCTAGCTGCTGTAACCATATACAAGGCCAATTTTGTTTCCCCTTTGGTAAAATCCTTAACTATACCCAATAAAAACATTTGTGGAGTGAATTGTATTCTTTTCTTAAATACATTCTGCATAACCCACCATATTTTTATCCAAAAAGCTTTAACCTTGTTACAAGTCCACCATACATGAAAAAAGGTAGCATCTAGACACCCGCATCTCCAACATTTTGGTTGAACATTTGGGTACATGCATGATAATTTTTTA
Organism: Natrix helvetica; assembly: GCF_964273705.1. NCBI lineage: Eukaryota > Metazoa > Chordata > Lepidosauria > Squamata > Natricidae > Natrix > Natrix helvetica. The sequence continues at coordinate 130,454,346 of NC_138551.1, forward strand.
GGATCTAAATACTGTAAAACATTTTATAAAAATTCTCCCTTAAATTCTGTGACTGTGTAAATTTAACATTCTGAACCCATATTTTTTCCCATGTTTCCGACATAACCACTTCACCAAAATTCTGAGCCCATTTAATCATACAATCCTTAACCAATTCACTTTCTGAGTCTCTTTCTAACAGTACATTATATATTCTTTTAACTTGTTTTGGACCAGTCTCTTTCATCTGCTTAATCAGTTCCACTTCTTTATCCATAAAGCCGACCCTGCGATCTTCTTCCCATCTCTTCTGAAGCTGTATGTAATGTAACCAATTTAAAGTAATTCCTTCTTCCAACAGCTGTTCCAAAGTTTTTAACTTCCATTCGCCCCCATCAGCAATAAGCACATCTTTATATAAACACCCCCCGAGTGACTTAATATTCATAATCCCCATGGTGTCTGCAAGATCCAACCAAAGCGGTATTTTATAATCCCAATTGGGCCGGTGCTTCTTCCATATTCTCATCAAGGCACTACGGAGAACATGGTTGTTGAACACTTTATCCACCCTGTCTTCATAAAAAAGATATGCATGCCATCCCAGAACAAGATCATGGCCTTCTATATTGAGCAATTCCATTTTTGTTTTCCCGAACCAATCTGCTACATGCGTTAATACTGCAGCTTCATAATACAGTCGAAGGTTTGGGAGTCTAAGGCCGCCTCTTTCACGTGTATCTTGCATAATCTTCATCTTTACTCTCGGTTTTTTCTCCTTCCAAACAAATTTATTTAATGTTGTTTGCCAATTTAACAAGGTTTTATCTGACTTGAGCACTGGAATCATCTGGAATAGAAAGATAAATCTAGGTAGAATGTTCATTTTAATTGCTGAGATCCTTCCAAGCAAAGACAATTGTAACTTTTTCCACGCTTCAAGATCTTTCTGTATCTTTTGCCACAACACTTCATAGTTATTTGAGAAAAGTTTTGTGTTTGATTCTGAAATTTGTATTCCTAAATATTTAACTTTAGAAACTATTTCAAAACCTGCTAAACTTACAAGTCTCTTTCTTTGAGTCTCTGTCATGTTTTTAACCATCATTTTCGTTTTGTTTTGATTTAGTCTAAACCCAGACACCATGCCAAATTCTATTATGATATTTTTCATCTGGATTATTGATTTCAAAGGATGTGAAAGGGTAACAACCAGATCATCGGCGAATGCTCTAGTTCTGTATTCCTTTTGCCTGATAGCTATGCCATCTAAGGATTTTGAGTCCCGAATTGCGTTCAACAAGACTTCCAAGGTTAAAATAAATAACAATGGGGATAATGGGCAACCTTGTCTTGTGCCTTTTTGTATCTCGAAAGTTAATGACAAATTTCCATTAATAATAAGTTGTGCATTTTGTTGCTGATAAATTGCTCCAATCGCCTGCCGCAATCGTGGTCCCATATCCATCTTTTCCAAAGTCTTGGTTAGAAAGTTCCAATTCACTCGATCGAAGGCCTTCTCTGCATCCAAGAAAACCAGCACTGCAGAGATCTGCTTATTCTTATCAAGATAGTCAATTAAATCTATGAGTTGCCTTACATTCTCCTTCATATGTCTGCCTTCAATAAATCCTGCTTGATCATGATGAATAATCTCTTGAATAACCGGCATCAATCTGTTGGCTAATACTTTAGCAAATATTTTATAATCTGTGTTCAGAAGAGATATCGGCCTGTAATCCTCTGGTTTCTTAGGGCCCTCTTTGTCTTTAGGTATCAATGAGATAAAAGCCGCTTTCCATGAGGGAGGTATTTTACCTCCTTGTTGTATATTACAAAATAGTTGTGTAAGATATTCAATCATTTCCAGTTGTAAAGTTTTATAATACATTGCAGTCAAACCATCAGTCCCTGGAGCCTTAGCTAATTTAAGTTGATTTATAACTAAAGTGATCTCATCAGCGGTTATAAGACGTTCCAAATTTGCCTTTTGAAGCACAGAAATTTTTGCAACCCTTTTTCCTTCCAGAAAATCATCTATTAACTTGTTCTGTATATTATCCTGTACATATAGCTTAGTATAATAGTCCACAAATGATTTTTTAATCAACTCTTGTTGATATACCATCTTCCCTCGAAACTCAATTTTATCAATAATTCTGTCATTCATATTCCTTCTCAAAGTATATGCTAACCATCTACCAGGTTTATTAGCGTTGGCAAAGGTGTTATGTTTAGCAAATTGCAAATTGGTTGCTGTTTGTTCTGCTATAAGCATCTGAAATTGATCTTTCAACAGCTTTAGCGCCATCTGGAGCGCCTGGTCATTCGGGTTTATTATAAGCAGCTGTTCTTTGCATTTTATTTCATCTTCCAATTCCATTCTCCTTTTCTGTCTAATTTGTTTGTGTTTAAAGTTCATATGTATCAGGACCCCACGCATATAAGCTTTACTTGCATCCCAAACTATTTCAATGGGAGTGCCCTTATTCATATTAAAACTGAAAAATTCCTTCATGTGTTTTTTAAGTTCATCAACATTTTTTTCATATCTAAATAAATTTTCATTTACTCTCCAAGACCTTCTTGGCCTCATCCCTAATTCAATTTGTAACCACACCGGACTATGATCGCTAAGTGACCTGGCGAAAATCTTGGATTTCTTGGCTTTAGGAAGTAGATCCGGTGTTAACAAAAAGAAATCAATCCTTGAAAAGGATTTATGTCTATCTGAATAGAAAGAAAAATCCATCTCATTTAGATGTTGCGTCCTCCAGACATCTTTTAATTTCAAATCGTCTTGTAAATCAAAAAAAGCCTTTGGTAATTTGGTAGTGAATTTTGTCTTTGTACTCTTGTCTATCTTTGGAGAAATCACTCCATTCCAATCTCCCATTATTAGAATACTCTTAAAGTTCCAGTCTAAAATTTTTAAATGGAGCATCTTATAAAAACTTTCTTGGCATTGGTTAGGAGCATATATTCCTAGCACCAAAATGGAACCGAAGTCTGTATCAAATTGAATTGCTATATATCTACCAGTGTCATCTGCCTCTATAACTTTAGTTGAAAATCTTTTATTTATATATATCACCACCCCATTTTTCTTTACCAAATCAGAGGCAGCATAAAATGTTCCCAGTTTTGAATTCACTAAGTACTTCTGGTCTTGCAGCCTAATATGAGTCTCTTGAAGGCAAACAACATCATTATTAAATTGCTTCAAATAATAAAATATTTTTTTCCTTTTTTGTGGGGAGTTCATTCCATTCACGTTCCAAGATAATAGCTTAAGCATCTTTAGATCTGGTCTGGAGCGCTGAAAGCATTTGCTGAAGATCTCTCTCCACAAGACTAATCTTCGGCCCTGCTCCTCCCATGGCTCCGGTTTGCTTCTTAGCTTCTTTCTTAGCACATTGTGTTTGAGGGTCGACGCGCTTGTGAGATTCTAACATTTGTCTAGTCGTGGATCTGGTAATACGTTGTTCGACAGGTTTAAATATCGGCATTTCAGTGAGAGACTTAGAAGGTCCTTCTTCCAAGAAGGAACACAACAGAGATCCAAAGGGGTCGACTCCACCTACAGCACCCTGCCCCTCCTTCTCTTTTTGTGTCTGCATTCTTTGCTCTTCTGTCTCTTTCTCAAACATCCTCTGCTCTAAGACATCCAAATCTACTGGTGTTGGTGTAGATGTACGTGGAGGGGTTGCATTTTTCTTGAGTATTCCATGATAAAAGTCTCTGGCTTTATCTATTGTATTCAGACGGTACCTCACCCCTTCGTAACTAAATATAACACCAATTGGAACATCCCATCTACACTGTA